>NC_140569.1:5572463-5744963 GCF_057381845.1 Rhamphochromis longiceps
ACCCACATCCACCCATCCACATTAAGAGGACGGCTGTGGAGCGTGTGAGCAGCTTCAAGTTCCTGGGAGTCCACATCTCCGAGGATCTCACCTGGACAACCAACTGCTCCAAGCTGGTCAAGAAGGCTCACCAGCGCCTCTTCTTCTTGAGGACTCTGAGGAAGAACCACCTGTCCTCAGACATCCTGGTGAACTTCTATCGCTGCACCATCGAGAGCATCCTGACCAACTGTATAACAGTCTGGTACGGGAACTGCTCTGCCTCGGACCGGAAGGCGTTGCAGAGGGTCGTGAAAACTGCCCAGCGCATCGCCGGAGCACCACTTCCTGCCATAAAAGACATCTACAGGAAGCGGTGTCTGAAAAGGGCTGGGAAAATCATCAAAGACCCCAGTCACCCATCACATGGACTCTTCACCCTCCTGCCCTCTGGGAGGCGCCACAGGAGCCTCCGGACTAAGACCACCAGGTACCGGAACAGCTTCTTCCCCACAGCTGTCAGACTCCTGAACTCTGCCTCCTGACATCTGACCCACGTTAAACTCATGGACTGAACATACACACACCCACAATGGACAACTGTACCCTCAAACACAATAATAACATGGACTGAACCACCACTCACAACCACTAGCACTTTATATAGCCTCTGTAGAAACTATCTACACCCTCACTTATCTTAACTGCACTACTGTATAGCTCTGTGTAAATAATCATTCTGTACATTCGATAATCTTTAATCCTACAACTGTTTACAACTTGCATAGTTCCCATTTCTGTATAGCTGTATATCCCAGATTCTGTAAAGTTATTTCATATTCTGTATAGTTTTTCATATTTATATCCTGTTCATATCCTGTACATAGCTTGTACTCACTACAGCCTGTACATACTTATAGTTATAGAATATTCACAACATACTTCATACCGTGTACATTATAACATACCATAATAGACCCATTTCTGTAATATACTCACATATCTATATTATTGCTAATATATATTGTAATATATCTATATCACTAAAGCACTTCTGGATGGATGCAAACTGCATTTCGTTGCCCTGTACCTGTGCATGTGCAATGACAATAAAGTTGAATTCTATTCTATTCTATTCTAAATAAAAATTATTTGAGTATCACTCAGAGAAGGTGCCCGTGGACCAATAAACTTTCACAGACAGAATGATAGCAAGTTGTGGTAATTATGGCAAATGTAAATTCTGCTACAATGGTTGTGACGGATTAGTAATGACAGATTAATCTATCAAAAACTGACCAGAGGATGAACTTCTTCAATTATAATAAATATAAAATTCACAAGACTTGTAGAAGAGCTCAGACAAAACATTAGGCAAGCAACAGACACTGACAGTGTTTTGCTATCTTTCAAGACTGATATTGAAGTAGACAGACTTTTAAAAGCACAGTGCTTTATGGTAAATACTACCTCTTTCAAATGTGACTCAAAGGTTCGATCTGTACTCTTCTAGGTCACTCAGATTGAAATTTCTGTCTTGGATTGTCTGGGCTGACTCTAATCAAGGTCCCTGAGTGGAAAGCAAAGAAGGAAACATATTCGTCATATTTTTGACAATGGCAAGAGACAAACACCCTGACATTTCACTTTTCAGACAACAGCCGCTGTCATTGTGGACGTATTTTCCAAAAAGCATTGTGACACAATAAATTGTTTATCAGGGTCTGTGTTTCACTTTTTATCTGGACTTCATTTAACATTTAGGCGAATTCACTGTGACCAAAAAGACTTTTAACATCTTTTTAAAATGCTTGCATCATCTGTTGATGGGCGATAATTGGCTGTTGCTGACATCTGTGACCTTTAGGTCCACAAAAAGTCCCTAAAAACTAAGATGAGCTCTTGCAACAAATATCTGTTAAAAAAAAAAAAAAATCAAACATAAACAGAGAATTAATGTAATGTTTTAAGTTCGTAAGTAGAAGTAATAGAAGAAAAACGTCAGAGTTACAGGTTTTATTCTGTTATCATCAGGAAATGATGTGCATACTTTTAAAGCCATTAAAGTGCCAAGATGGATGATGTGTACCTGAAGCAGCTTAGGCCACAGATAAGTAAATTATTGCCTGGCAGAACAGAACAAAAGCTACAGTTATTAAACTCCCAGTGCAGGCTCGGTGGAAAAGGAACCGTAAAAAATGTGATAAGAGCAAATATAATTGTTATTATAATGCCAAGGCTTTCAAGGCTCTTTGCATCACCGTGAGGGAGTGAAAAATCTCTTTTGTGTCAGTGGGTGAGTGGCTCTATAGGACATTCATTTGGAAGACTTTAAAATGAAAAACAATAAGGTGTTTACTGATATTGCAATGACTTGATGAATCCTGTATTTTGACCAGAGAGAGCGAGAAAGCAAACCAGCTGCTATCAAATGCAGCTTACTGACAAGCTTTGCCAAATATGGTCAATGAATCATCCAAAGAGCTCCACAGAATAATGACTGATTCATAGTGCAACAGATTAAGGAGGGAGGGTTCAACAACACAGACAGTTAGTGGGAAGAAAATAGAGCCTAAAAAGAACATTCAAGAGTACAATGGGCGAGGGGGGGCTACATGAACAAGAAGGCGAGAGCAGGTCGAGTTTACAGCTGGTCTTTATGAATTCTTCTGTAGCGCTGCAGCAGGTCACAGAGCTATGCTGGATGCTGAATATTTCATTCTTCTATAAACCCTGGCCAAGGACGTGGCCTTAAACCATAGCAGCTTCACGGAGCTTTTATCCTGAATCAGGAGTTTAGGACAACAATAAAACAAGAAACAGCAACAAGATTCTTCTCTAATAAATTAGAGGAAAAGCCCTCTCAGACTTTAAACAGATAAACAATGGTTCCCAAGTACCCGTGAAACAGTATGGATTCAAACGATACTTTTCAAAAAGCAACTTGGTGTCAGTTGTTCCATTTAGGAGACTAGTAGAGTGGGCTGTAGATGTGCCCTGCCTATAAATAAAGACACACAAATCCCGGTTACAGCTCCGCTCATTAAAAACTGATTGGTGTGAACCATGTCTCGATCACAAAAACCTTCACAGGACCTTACAAGAAGCAATTTAAAGATGTATGAAGCTGGAAAAGACCCAAAAAGCATTTCTAAAAACTATATATTGTCTATAATTGAAGTAAATACAGGACAGCTGCAATCTTTAGGAGAAGGCATGATGTACACAATATACAATCCTTGAAAAGGTGAAGATGAAATAAAGTAACAACAAAACCTGCACCTGCAGACATTTCTATAACTTGGTAAAAATCATACTGAAAAAGAATTCTACCCAGGACACGGAAGGAAACAGAAGAAATGACTGCTTAAAAAATTAATCCATTAATTAAAACAGATGTCAAGTTTGTGAAGCACCACCTGGATGTTCCACAACACCACAATGTTCTGTTTAAACAACACTCATTTGGAGAAAAAGGCATGGCACACCAATGCCAGGAACTGAGCCAAACTGAAGCATGGTGGAGGTAGCATTATAATTTGGGACCATGTTGGAAAATCAGTAAGACAACAATAAATTCATAATTTTAAGAAACAATATCAGAGCAGGAGTCCAAGACCTAATGTTAAGGACAGCCTGAGTGGTGCAACAAGATATTGACCCAAAAGTACCAAAGAAAAGCAAAAACGCGATTAGCTTTTGGGTGTAATTACCAAGTCAAGATCCAAGTTCAGTCAGATGCTTTTAGTTTTTTTTATGTATATTTTTGTTTGTTTTTTTCCCTTGCAAATGCACATGTAATCAAACACAGAGCCTGAAGCAGGAAGTCTGGGTTAACCCTGATTAGGTTTCTGGATAACCAAGAAAATCTGGATTTGTTGAACCTGCTTCACAGTACCGCCCTCTGTATTATTTGTTCAAAACCACTTAAATGAGCAAGACTCTATTACATATAGACCACCAGATATGATGTGGATGGAGAAAAAAAAACATAAGAATCAAATACACCCCCCACCCAGTCTCTGAGACTAGAAGCCAAAGCAAAGTGGAGCACAAGGAAGGTGAAGTGCCCTTCTTAAAAGGAGAACTGAAGCTTAAGAGAGGATGAAAGAGGCTTATTAAAAAGTGTTGAATCCAGAGAAGAGACTTGGTAAATGGAGCTGCGTCATCTCAAGAGGACTCTGTGACTTTAAAAGCTTTGGAGTCGCTCCCAGCCAACTGCCACAAAGGAATGAATATAGTAAGCCTATTTCAGCACAAGGAGATTTACTGTGATAAACACAATGTCATAAATTGCCTTGGGCCTTTATCTGAAGCCAAATATGATTTTAAAAGTACTTTCACTCATTTTAATCATAGTTTTCTTCTTTTAAGCTGTGGTTATATTTCCAAATATTTTCAATTTTGCTTCTCTACCCACAACGTAGGTTAGAGATTCATTCCAACTACTTACAATAGCTGCTCTGAAGAATATGTTAGCTGGTACAAGAAGCATGAACCTGCCCTACTCTGCCTTCTTACAAAATTTACTCTTGGATTTAACCACCGTTATTTCATGATGTGGCACTGTGTTCACTCTGCACTCACTTTTATCAAACAAATGCTCTGCAAGGCCGGACACAGCGGAGGCCAAAATGGAGAGAGCTTTCCTTTTAGACGAGGCTGTTTTGTGCCGTTCTCGCCTCACAAAATAAAGTTGTGAGTGACTGGTCCTTTAATACTGAAAGCACTTTTGTCCTATTTTTTTGTATTTTCAATTCAAGCAGAACATTTCTGCAGCAAAGTGGAAAAAAATGGTCATGTATGTTTTTGAAAAAACACAAATGCAAACAGATTTTATGGTTTTGTGAGCGAGTTTGGATTAATTTTAATTAGCGGTGTTGTCATTCTGGGTGCAGTTCCGAGTTAGTTACGAACAGAAATCATGCAATTAAATTAGTCATTAATCTAATTGTTGATCAAAAAAAAAGGGGCACCTATAAAAATAGTATTTTCAAAACATATATTCTGTTGCTCTGGATCTTTTTGCAGCGCAGGAATATCGTCTTTTGGGACAAATTCAAGTGCGACCCCAATTATAGATAGGATGGCTTTGAAGTAGCTGTCTCTACTTGTAGGCTGCATTTGGTGATATGAGCTCAGATTTTTAACGTTGTTTCTTCTAAAAAGTTTGTCACCAGCAGCATATGCACAGAAACATCTCTTGTGGAGGACTTTCCTGCTTCATCTCCTCTATTCAAAACATGAATACTACTTTCATATATTTAAAAAAAAAGTTATATTATTACATTTGTAAAAAGGGGAAGGATTGTTGCTAATAATCTTGAATAAAAAAAATACACAGTCTCCAAAAGTTGATTTTGTTCTTCTGGACGTAGCGTTTTCAGTGGGAGAAACGCTTCGTCACTCATCCAAGTGACTTCTTCAGTCTCAGCTGACTGCAGGTTTCCCCAATCTTATAAACAATCTTATAAACATTACACACTTAGCAAATTTGCTGAAGCAGCAATCAATAATGATTTTTTTAAACATGCATATATACTGAATGTTGTAACTCTTACACGCAAGAAGTTGAAAGACTTGCAAGAGGGTTAGTTTATGGGCAGAGGACATGTTTTTCTTTTTTCTTTTTTTTTTTTTACTCTTCAAGGGACCATAAAGTCCTGGATGCAAAGCTCCCACAAAAAGGGGACAGACACTTAAGCTGCTTAAAACAACCGTAATGGGAACAAGATAGGGGCCACACGAGACTGGAGAGCCTCATCACTTAAAACAAATGGTGACTCAGCTACACAACACACACACACACACACACAGCAAATGACAAGTGCTGAGCTGTGATCGCCGATCTTGTAAAACTCAGCAAAGGTAAATAAAATTAAGACGAAACATTTTAGCTCATATATATTATATATATTTTTTACTATAGAAAGATGTTTTTACTGCTGGGATTTCATGGGTTTAATTATGGCAGATTATTCACAGAATAAAACAAAACAAAACAAGACAAAAAAGACCACACATGGTATTAAACTTGGGCAGTGGTTCCCAAACTTTTTTTGCTAGGTCCCCCTTTGTTTTACAAGAAAAGTGCTAAACAATTAAGGAAATACAAGTAATCTGCAATAAATTACAGGTAGTAATAAAATAAACTACTAACTCTTTTATGCTACGTCCACACTTATAAGGGTATTTTTGAAAACGCAGCTGTTTCGTCCACACGTTAACGGCGTTTTGAATCACTGAAAATGGAGATTTTTTTAAAACTCCTTTTTTGGAGTTTTAAAAAAAACTATCAATACATTTTTCAAAAAAATGCCTCTGTGCAAAATGGGTTTAAAAACATAAAAAAACTGTGGGATACTGTTTGTCCGGGATTTGAACCAGGGGACAAATCGTGGCAGGATCAGCCTGATATTATTTGTATCCCGCTGTAACTTTACTGTATAAAGAGCTAACATCTCCAAAATGTCAGGAGTGGTTAGTCATTATGAGAAGTGTTTGTGAACTAAAAATCAAGAATGTGGGATTCTGTTTGTCCGTGATTTGAAGAGCCCAGGGGCCCGTTCTTCGTACCTCGCTTACTACATCCAAGATCAAATGACACATCCAAGATCAAATCATCGCGCTAACTCTGAGCTCGCTATTCCGGTTCTTCGAACACACCTGTTGTTGACGATTAGTATAGCTGGATGAAGTAATGTGAGATCACTGGGTGGCTTAACAGGGGCTATGCATCGATAGTAGAAACATTGATCGGCAACCCTTTGATTGGTCGGTGAAAATGTCGAAGGAGCGCGCTCGGTATTTTTCGGCAGCAGAGCAAGAACTCTTGATTGAGGGATTTCAGGAGTTTCAAAGTTTAATTAAAACGCAAGGGAACACTGCAAAGGCTGCAAAAGCAAGGAGAGAGGGCTGGCAGAAAGTTGCTGACAAATTAAACTCGTAAGTAATTTAATAATAATAATAATAATAATAATAATGGATTGGATCTATATAGCGCTTTTCAAGGCACCCAAAGCGCTTTACAATGCCACTATTCAGTCACTCTCACATTCATACACTGGTGGAGGCAGCTACAGGTGTAGCCACAGCTGCCCTGGGGCAGACTGACAGAAGCCAGGCTGCCATATCGCGCCATCGGCCCCTCTGGCCAACACCAGTAGGCGGTAGGGTAGATTTATTATATTACACTATATTATCCAATATTATATTACATTATATTACATTATGTTACATTATATCCTCTTTCACATTAGAGCCACAACAGGACCCACTAGAACATGGGAACAAGTAAAAGTGAAATATAAGAATATTCTACAGAATGGTAATATTTATCACTTATATTGCTTTTCGTCTCTTGAAAAGAGACCCTGAAATAATCTGTTTGTTTGTTCATAACAGCAACCAAGAAAAGGGCAGAGCAAAAAAAGACAGGTGGTGGTCCTGCACCCCCTCATCAACAAGTTGGTTAAGTGAATAATACCCTCACGGGAATATCGATATCTCTCTATGAGCACACTGTCGCGCTGAGCTAAAGGATCCTGTCTATCCCGCAATATATGCGGAATTCTGAAAACTCTGTTAGGTTTTGTATTGTTGATTGTCATTTATGCTTAGAAATATCTACTTATATATGCTTAGAGTTTTATAATTAGTTTTAGATTGGTAGAGGTTTGATCCTTGATAGTCTGCAAACCTTGTGTGCATAGAGAGCACTCTGGGAGCATGGGAGAGGTCGTACCTTCTCTTATTGTTTTATGGTAGGATTAACGTAGCTATATCTGTCTTAGTCTAAGTGCCTTTTGGCACACACACACACACACACACACACACACAGGCAAGGTACTCTTTGTTTGTATGTAGACGTCATATGTTAATGAACCTATGCATATTCATGTAACCTCAATAAAAGAGCAGTGTTACGGGAGAACGGACGAGAGCAACTGGGGTCAAGCGAAGGAACGGCGTCTGTCCGGTTCTCTCCCGTGCACGAGAAACATGAAGAACATTGCCTACTTCGTGTCTTGCTTGCTGTGTAATTATATTGTCTTCAACGTTCCAGCGAATAGGTTCAAGCTACAAACCTATCACTGTCCTTATCAATCTTGCACCTTCCGCAATGGGTGGTTTGCGTATACGGACAGGACATGGCTGCGACAGGCTTCCCAAATCCACCTTCGCTTTTATAGCCGTGGTCTCTCATCTTGATTACACGAAGTAATTTACTATTACTACTCTAAAATATGAATTACATCTGAAATAATCAAATACATGAAATAGAATGATTAATAGTACATTTCCCTTTTTTAGGAAATGACCTGTATGTATCTGTGTGGAATCAATAAAAGAATCAAGTACTGCATTATCTTTAGTTACATTGATAATATTTATTTATGGAAAAACAGTGGTAAAATATCGCTGTTGCTTTCGTATACATGAAGCGGACATACCTGCGTGGCCGCGATCTAATCCTGTTTACATAAAGTAAACCTGCTCCCGAGCAGGTTTACGCTTACGGATCTGTTGCTATGACAGCAAGTCCCGGATGAGCTTCGGAGAACCGAACGATCCAAGATCACGCAAAATCGTCAACAATCAAATCCAGCTAACTTACTTAGCGAGGTACGAAGAACGGGCCCCAGCGCTGCTCCCGATGCAGGGAAAACTAATCCTGCAGGGGAGACCAACTTCGGCACTTGTGCAGGTGAAGCCAAAGGGCAGACATGCTTCACCATATTTTCTAGTCTTTGGCTTAGAATGAAGTTGGTTTGGTAACATATTCAGCGATGCTTCATCTCCTGCTTTGCATTTGTGTGGGCGCCCCGTGCTAGCAGTGTCCAAGTGTTTTGTTTTTTCCCCCCTTTCCACACCGCGCCCTCCCTGCAATGGCTCTGCGCCCCCCTAGGGGGCAGGCCCCACACTTTGGGAAGGTCTGAACTTGGGAATAGTAAAACATGCAAATAGGCTTTCAATGAAAGGAGCCCAGTAGAGAAGGCAAATTAAAGCCAAATCAAAATGATCAAAGAATCAAACAACACGACAAGAAAGAAGAAATTATGGACTGTTCAATAGACTGCACATTAAAAGTGCTGACACAGACAATGGTTTGATTTTTAAAAGGTTATATATAAATTTACATTAAAACTGTAACCAAAACCAAATACTTTACAGCATGAATATCATTTATTGTGGAAGTACATACTGCTTGAAAATTTTTAAATCAATACCAATTGATTCATTGAGATTTTCACATTGCTGGAGTTTATAAACAGTTTCTTTTGTTCTTATACAAATTTGGTCATTTTATTGAAACTCTACTTCATTGAAATTCAAACAGGTGAATAATGAACCTGTTACTGAGCGACTCCCTCAACATGGTCCCTCCCACAGTTGTGTTGTTTTGAGGTTGTGTAGATATGCTCTGACAGAAATCGTAATCAGTATGACTATGACTGTGTAACAGGACTATGTAGTGCTATGACAACGCACAGTGAGTGTTAGTGTTGAAAATGGAAAGTCTCCATTTCCATGTCCGAGCTAACACTCTAAGCTAAATTTTCTAAGCTAACAATCTCATGCTCTTGATAAACTAGGTACTTGTTGCTATGTAGCTTTATCTGATTTAGAGTTCAAGTTATGGCTGATTACATATTCTTTTACACAAGTGTGCACAAATAATCATTAATCAAAGATTGCTGGAATTATCTAAAATGTACAACTAATGCATGCAAATTTTTAAAGTGAAGTTTAAAATTATTGTTATTTGGAATTTGAATCTGTATTAATGTGTCAGTGAAGATCTTGTATTGGTGTGTGTCCTGACCTGATTATGTAAATGTTGGATGCAAAATTATTGCGAAGTAAATAAAGTGAAAAAAATATAAAAGACACTCTAATCCGAGACAAAGTGACAATATCTTCATGAGCACAGAGCTGTACAAATGTACAGACACAAAAGACAAAAAAAAAAAAAAAGAGTCCCAACGTCTCTCTGATTCTCTGCATTTATGAATGCACTCTCTCACACAGACAAATATGCATCCACGCACCTGCTGCAACCCGAGGGTGCTCGCCATCCACCCCCGGGGGGAAATTGCTTGTTCATAATCAAAACAACAAACAAATGGCCCTCTGCTTGGCACACCATTTTGGAGTGACTCAACCAAAACACCCACCGCTGTGACGGAGACACATTTACAGAGAGTAAGAGAGAAAGAGAGATGCGGCGTCAGGGCAAATCAAAGGTGAAAGCGACAGCAGCACGGTGGCTTAGTGATGCACAAGTAAACACACACAAGTGAACCTTTTCTGCTTTCAGCCCTCTGTGGAGTTTCCAACAGAATAATGAAATATCCGTGTGCACTGAAAGGAAACGTTACACGGAAAAACAAGCACAAATGCCAAATGAGCAGGTGTACTTAGGACGTATGCCCGATTCCAATTCAGCGTTTATTTAGTCCGCTTAACTGCAGCTGAGTTTTGTTCCAAATGTGCCACGTTGTTAACATGATAATCAGAGTGACCCACCACATATTTAATAGCTGTTTCTATTAATAGTGGTTGACTTGATGTAGCTGAGTGATGATCGGGGTTTCCCACAGAGTCTTAGCTTGGGCAGGTTGCACATGGAAATTTGGTGATTTATTTATTTTCTTTTGACTTTTTATTCCATCTGAGACAATAATGCCAATGACTTACTAGTGGATAAACCCCTCACTCTTATTTTCAAAGTTCACTCAATGCTAACCAGCTACTGTAGCTGTGATTTCTCCTGTTTAGACTTCCCTCCAACTAAATTAACACAAGTCATTTGGTCCTACTGTACTACCTGACAGCATAAGCAAGCAGTTCCATATTTAAGCACCAGCGAAGCTAGAGTCAGAGTCTTGTCTGGGACCATTTTAAGCCTTATTTTCACTTGTTTACTTTTGTTTTTATTTATGATATAGAAATATTTGTGTTCACAAAGGCATAAACACTAGAGAGCTCCAGCTGAGATACTCTCATTAGATGAGGGATGGCAGCTACAGACACCTGACTGTCTGAGTAGCCAAAGCCCAGACAATGTGTAGTGAATATTTACTGAGTTCTTGATACAAAAACATGTCTTTTGTTTGTGCTGTAAAGATCCCCATCTGAAAATGGGAGCATATGTGGTGCTTTAACTTCCTTTTGGAGCATATACACTATAAACAGATGGATGCAGTTTACAGGTTTTAAAAGTGACGGGAACTCAAACATGACTCAAGCAAACGTCCTTTCTTCCTTTTTCATGCCATTGTTGAGCATTTTGTACATTTTAAAATTAAGAATCAGAAAGAAGAATTTTACAGGGAATGCTCATTGGCTAGCAACTTGTGATTGACAAAACACCACTTGTGACATCGAGTTTCACAACGTCACAATGGCAATGTTTAAAACAGACATCTCCAAGCCTTTAAAGGGGACTTTGTAACACAGTAGATGATGCCAAAGTGGCTACATCCACCTTTTATACTGTCAGTGTTTTGAAGCAGCCACCCTCACAGACAGTTAAGGGACTGTTTTCAAGAGTTCAGCATTTGCTTCATTTTGTAACCCTGGTGCTGTTGTTTGAAATAGGAACACAAACCTCTTCACTGTTTATCAGAAAATATCAAAGTTTGTGTTGTAAAAAATGATCCTGGCCTTCAAAAGTATTATAAAATTTATTTAGCTCTGCAGGTCCATCAAAAACAACACAATTCAACAGAAACACGTTTGAAGACAAAATGCAGTTGGGAAATATTGGCAAAAATCTGTGTCTCTCTAGGTTAAGTTTCCAAGGTCACATGGGGAGGACTGTATATGAGTACAAAATGTTCTGCACGCTGACAGCAGGAAAACACTGATTAAAGTTGACAGAAAACATGTGGAGAGTCTCTGGTAGTGTGAGGGGGCAGGTGCTTTGCCCTCAGACAAAGTCATGTTCATGTCAGGAGCAGAGCTCGGGTTCAGGATTACTTAAAGGTCATGGAGAGGTTGGCAAAAGGCCGTCAGTGGTGAGGGTCAAAGTCTAAATCAGGGTCAAAATGTCACATGCAGTAGGTATGACTCAAGATGATCAGGACCCATGTGCTAGAGTTACTTTCTAGTTTTAACTGTTTGAAGGACCGAGACTGTTTAAGTACTGACACTAGATGCAAACATTAGTGTAAATGTCAAAAGAAATATGGAAGATAACACCAATAACTAATGTGACACCCTCTTCCTCCACACATAGCTGTAAGCTTCATGCATATAGTGAGGGAAGAAAAGGTAAAGGCAACAGCTACAAGAGCATGGAGGAGAAATAATGAGGAGGAAATATCATTATATAAACCATGTTTACCACCAATCATAAAAACTCATGTTGCAAATCATTTCTCTAGATGGTTATTTGTTCTGAAAATCAAAAACAATTGCCGCAGCTCTAATGAAATGAGTTAACATACTGATGTTTTGAGTGAAGTAATTGAAAAGACTGGGCAGAGAATCTATACCTGATTATTAAAATATATAACTGGTGGCAAATTATCAAACACACTCACTTAGATGACCTCAAATAATCTGAGGTATGCTATTATACTTTAAGAATAAGGGAAAGAAATCTGTCCCAGCCGGGGTTGTCTTGTCTCATCATGCTGCATGTTGTACATGGCAGACCACACAAACACCAGAGCACTCACCAGCTCTGCTTTCTACCCTCGCCTGCTAGATTTATTGATGCAGCAGTTTTCAGTCTGTCTCCGCGGCGCATTGGTCCGCCAAGCCATTTAGGATATTGTAGTGCTGCGGCGGTGCAGTCTGGCAGTCAAGGGAAAGCATGCATACACAACCCATGCACTCTTTAAACACTATTCTAGCTTTCCAATCACCCAAAATATCAAATCCTGAATCAACCTAATTTCGGCGTAATCCAAAACGTATGCAATAATCAGCAAATTTACAATCCTGAAATGGATTCGGTGTCACGATGAAGCGTCTTTGCACATTGAAACATCAATAAGTGTTCTCTCCAGTCCGCTTCTTGTTGTCAGTATACATATATTAAAGTATTAAAGTGACTGATTAAATAAGTTTTATTTTAGTTAGATCGGGGTTGGCACACTCACAGCTGACACTGGTCTCCCTTGACGCCCTTGGTGGTACAGAAGCACTTTCCTGTGTTGACGTGGCAAACGTTGGCATGGCTGTTACACTTGCATGCTGTAAAGACAAAAAGAGAAAGAGAAGAAGCAAAGATGTGTCAAGTTTGGTTTTTGAAAACTCTTGATATCAAAGAGACATAACAGAAAACCAGCAATTTCTTGATGACAACTTGTGTAAATAATGCTGAGGTGCCCTTCAAGCAAGACATTAATCTTCATCTACTGCAATGGACCTGCTCAGCACACAGCACTGAGACATGCATACTGTATATAAACACACTAATCCTCAAACATTGTCGTTCACAATGTTCCAGATGAGTAAATGTATGCAGACAAAGTGAGTTGTAGGAGGGATAGAGGCAGAAAGAAAACAGTGTGGGGAGGAAGCAAGAAGGCAGCTAAAATGGATAAGAAAGCAGAGAAATGGCAATGAAAAAATAAAACACAGGAAAGGACAAATCACTCATCTCTTTGGAAGAAAATCAAGGCATCTTGCAGCTCTGAATCATTCCCATCATTCCCAATCATAACAGTTGTTTAGTTTCTGATTGAACTGATATCTCTTGTTTAACTAATTTCTTTTGTTTCCCTCTTCTTGGACAAAAGTGAGCTTAAGCTAATGCATTCTTCAAAGAGAACGCTCACTCAAACACGACACATTTCCCAACAGTTGCAAAGAAAGTGTTTGGTCAGGATTGTATCCATGCAATGAGAGGGTCACTGTTAAAATTATCAGGACTTTTAAAGGACGCAGAATCTTCTTGTTCCCCATGTTGTTCAAAGTTAAAGAAAGAAATGTAAATGATGTCCTCATTCTGTGGGATGTTTAATCCTGTAATTCAAACTCTAGCAGAAGAGCAGAAATAAAATAATTTGTTCAACCAATAGCTGAAAGAATATTATTCTTTCAGCTTTTCAGCTCAACCTCTTTACACATTTTTACACAGAATGAAGACAGACATTTTTTTTCCATCTTGCAGTACATTACAGGAGATTTATTCACAGCAGAAGTATGAACACGAGGAAAGACTGCCTCAGCCAAGGACTCTTTCAATGTGCATTTCTTAGAAACCCATTAGCTTCTCAAAGTCATTATGGATAACTAAAATGTCTCAACCAACAAATATGAAAGTGTGTGTTACAAATGTAAGAAAAATAGTGTAATGTACCATTTGTGTTGACAGGTGTAGCATGTCAAAGTCAAATGTCCATATGAAGACCACTCCCGCTTCCTAATGCAAATTAAGTCATCTTGGGCATTGTTGCACTGCTTTCAGCGCTGCTGTTGTTATTTTTAGATCTTTTCCTAGAGGTCCTGTTCTGACCACTTGCGCATGCGCATCTGTGATTTCACCGCATGGTTTCAAACCTGCACAGAGAGCACATATCATCGTCTGTCACACTGACCTTCATGTCAAAGATCATCACTGAGAAACCGAGAGACCAAACTGCAGTCTACAGTGGATGTGACCACTGTTACTTGTGAAATTGACCTCTCCTGCCTTAGGTGCCACCTTTTTTGTACAGCTCACTCCCATTAACAATCAGGAATACTTAAGGCCAGAGAAAGGTGAGCTGTAGTGCCAGAGAGCCATGTTGTGTTGCAGCTAGTGAGCTGTGTGTGTGGTGATTGATTGCTCCTGCTCTGTGGAGAGGAGTGTGTTTTGGTACTAACCCTTTTTGACTTATTTTCAGTTTATCAACCAACACCTGAGTTTTGGTGTTTTCTTTCTTTAAAAGGTGATAGCGGCTTGTCCGTCTCTTTTAGTTTAGTTACTAATAGAAACATTAATAAAACCTGTTAATTTAACCATTTTGCCTCCTTGTCTTTTTTCCAACCTGGACATCTTTTTTTTACTTTCCCTAATCCCCTGGACCTTTTTAGGGGAACGTAGCACCCACTGTGGCCTGAAGCAAGTGTCTGGTTTGGCCCATTGAGTCTGAATCAAACTTGCAAAGTGCCAACCCTCACCTGCCTGCTTCCATGCCAAAGCAAGCTCTGCACTGGTGATGCCATAATCCTATAATCGAATCATCTTTAAGGGACAGTCCCAGCACTTTCTGGACATTTTTGGGTGCCCCAAAGCCTTCTTCACAACAATTTAACCTCTCTCTTTACTTTAAAGTTCTCAATAATTCGGTAAATTGTCGATTTGAGTGCAGTGTTACTGGCAGCAACAGTCTTTCTGGACAAGGCCTTTTTATGCAAAGTTATGAAGTTTTCTTGCACATAACCATGGTGAACAGAGAAAAATAACAATGATTTCAACCACCACTCTCCTTTTAAAGGATCCTGTCTGCTATTCAGACTCAACCAACATGACAGAGTGATCTCCAGCCTTGTCCACTAGCACCTGTGTAAATGAGAGGATCCCTGAAATGATGCTAACAGGTGCTCATGTTGCAGTGCTGAACTGCAGTATAAATTGTTTTTGTTTGTTTGTTTCTTCTTGAGATTCTGGAGTTTACGCAAATTGGCATCACAAAAACTAAAGCAGCAAAACTGTGATAATCAAAACTTGGGTCATTCTCAAAACTTTTGGCAATGACAAGATGTAAAAAAAAATCCAACTTTAAAAGAGGATAGAACCCTGTGGTAACAGTGTGGATGGTAAAATTTGACTTTTTCCAGCTATCTGTTGTAGTTAGTCTACTTTTGATTCAAGCCACAGAAATGTGAGTTTAATCTTTTTAATTACTTTCTTGTATAAAAGCATGATGTCGCCAGATAATTCACATGGAGCCAAGCCTGTAATTTAAACACTAAATCACTTCTGCATGCAGCTCCTAAAGGTAGTGACAAACAAGAACGTTCTCTGCACCCTTGTAGTTCAGTGTGTATGTGTGTGTGTTCACATTCACACACAGCCACTCGTTACTGTGTCCCACTCCAGCTGAATTGACTTTGTGCTTTGTTCTTATTCTTCCCGATTGGCTCAGAGACAGGGCCTGTAATAAAAACAGTGGTGAGCTCAGGTCAAGGTAAAGGCAAGACACAGATAATGAGAGGAAAGCAACCTCTTCTAGTCCTCCCTCTCCTCTTCTGCCTGGAAAGAGCGCTCGGTTCGATTGCTTACACGGAGCAAAAGCAAAGTAGCACACGTAAACATTGCTACAGCACAAAAACAAGGGGAGCTTAAATGTCAGAAGGCTGAGTTGAACTGACATTCTGTGACTTAAAAAAAAAAAAAGAAACAGATGCCAACTGGTGAGACAGAAACAATAACAAAATACAATTTCAATCTATTACTTTAAATTAAATTGACCGGTCAGAAAAATAGAAAACCTTTTCAGAGATGCACACTGAACTGCGCGGCTCTGGAAGATAACAGAATCTTGACAAGAAGTGGCTTTTAGACTTGAGATAATAGACAAATCACAGGTGTGTTAGCGCAGGCTCAGGTCACCCTGCTGTTCATACAATATTGATTTAGTTGGCAGCCAACAAAGGCGCACAAAGGGCACAGCCAGGAGAAACATGTATTCATCTAGTCGCACTGATTTTGCCAGTGGCTCTTAAAGAATAAGAACAGGGGACAGAGGGAGAATCTGAGAATCAAACTGTTGAGTAAAAACAGCCTGTTTTAGTTTAAGCGTTGTGTTCAATAAATTGCATGCTGAAAAAAATGCTTAGTCTCCCATTTCTTCTTGTTGCATGTTGAAGCTCTACTTGGAACCTTGTTAAGATCCAACCATGCAAAATAGGATTTTTCGCGATTTTTCAAGTGGTCTTAAACTTTTGATTGGGACTACATATGTAATACATTACTTTTCCAACCCTAGCCACAGCTCAACTGGAAATGGCAACTGAAGAAAAAAAAGAATAAAGAAATGCAGTTCCTGACATTACCCTTTTATCCTCATTCTACAGTTAGCTGACTTCAGAAGGGATGAGGAAATTGTTAGGGAAGTCGGTAACTTTTGAAAAGTTGAGTCTGCAACTTTTGTAAAGTGCAAACTGTGCCCAGGCCTGGTATACTGTAGGTGCTGCTAATATGACTTTGCAAATATCTGCATTGACAGCATGCCAGCACAAAGTTAGCAGTGACAAATCCAGAGTGGTTTTAAAGCTGAGTGCATATTGATCCCAGCCAAGCAGCCAGAGCCTGATCTTAGACCATTAACAAAAGGAGTAGTGACAATGCCTCTCAGACCAGCTTATTATTGCAAAAGTAACTTATTGAGTACTGTAAGAAATTGCTTTCCACACAGAGTAATTCAGTGATGTAGTGCAAAATATATGACTGAAAAACTACTGATTATGACAGAAAATACGTTGCATTTTACCTAACATCCATATATTTAATAGCTACTGTATAAACCCAGATATCCCCCAACACACACGTTTGGCACACCCCAGTGTAACAAGTGTTATTAGTCAGAATTCACTAATACTACTAAAAACTACTGATTCAACCAAAATTATCTTTACTTTAAGAAATACACTACTATATTTTTCACTTGCTGACAAATATACTCATGGAAAAATGTAATTACCGTAGTAGCATGAGCTGGATTATACAGTGAAGCAAACATCAGCAACAAAGGAAATTTGTACACAATCTGACTCTGACAGCTAATAGATTCTCTAGAATTCCTCCTTAACAAACTGAAACACTGTGAAAGTTTAAACCTAATTAGCCCACCATATGAAATGACTAAATACAGCAACCTGGCAGATATAACACAGGTATGTTTTCCCTCTTATGGACCGGCAGTTCCCTCCTGTATCAAAATGAGTTTTCAACCAGTAAGCTGTTAATAAAATTCATCATGCAAATAAGATCGAACATTACTTGAAACTTGTTTCAGTCTTTCTAATGTGGCAATAAGATCTGTTTAACCAGCATTCTTTTATCATACTTTTCAGATAATAAAGTACAATCCACGTTTGTCCTGCACAGACATCATGATGACGACCAGACGACCTGACCAAGGACGCAAAAATTTCCCCGTTGTGGGATCAATAAAGTCTTATCTTATCTTATATTAGTCTTCTAAATGTCTACTTATGATTCAGTGCGTGCTAAATGCACAGGATATTACCCTCTATTGAAAGATGATATGGAAGCTAACTTTACCACTTAAATATAGCTATAGTTCTCTTTAGGTTAGGAGTTCTCAGAATTCACTATTCAATAAACCATTTCATTAAGACGGACTCTTTCAGTAAAAATGGAAAATATTTTTTGAATCTTTTTAATACAGATATATTGTCACTAAAAATAAAATAAGTACTTAAGTCATCCGATCCATCCACATAATATGACGTATTCAAGTGCCAAGAGTAGGGCGAGAAAATGAATAAATAAATGAATGAATGAAATGGATGGAGGAGAAAGCACATCAGGCAAATGCTGACAACACAAAAATAAGCAATGGGGAAAAAAGAAACCTGATCTCTTAGCAAAAAAGTTGATATAAATCATATTTCCCACGACTTGTGTGAGCCCCTGAAGAGAGTACAATTTCTCACTCCACTGCCTCCGCATGTACGCACACAATAAAAAGCCAGACTGTTGCCAGTATGTGTTTGAATGTGTGTTTAGGTGAGAAGGTGGCCGGGTATGTTCGTCAGTCAGAAAACCTGACTCATAAATGAACCTTTTACGTTACTTTGGTCTGCTCTGTCTTATTCCCGATAGGGTTGCAGGTACAAAACTCAATGCAACTTCATTTCTGCAGAAAAAGGTTAAAAAATAAATAAATGATCTTTGTGCAGTTGGACTTCCAAACCAGCAGAATGTTATTTCTGCTAAATATTAAGGTGCTTAAACAAGACACATTACCATTCTTGTGTTTTGTCCTTTTGGTCGGTGTTTCTTTGTTTTTTTTTTAAAGCTGAATTTTGATAGCTATACAAACACTGGCTGTAAAACTGCTCAGTACTTGCTATGTTAGGTCATGAGACTTGTCATTCTCCAATTCAATCACCAGTTGCACCAGTTCTGCATGTTGCTGCTGTACTGTTCACTTGGTTATGTGATGTGATGATTAGATGTTAAGGTTAGAAAAAGGTTAGACAAAAAAAGACACTACCCTTTAATTTCAACTTTTCAGTTCTTCAGAATAAAAGCACATGTTTACATGTAGCAAAGTAAAATAATAATGATAACAATAGCAACAACAATATTATCAAGAAGAAAAACAAAATGAAACGGGTATCACACCAAAAACTAGTGCGACAATTACGGGCATTATTCTGAATGATCTCCAATATAGACATGAGATATCAAATTCATTCGCACACTATGCTGAAAACCATGCACTCACACCTGAAACACTTTCACATAAACTAGTGAAACCTTTTACACGTGTTATCAAAAGACTTCCTCACATACTAATCAAATGTGTTCATTTATATATCTGGACATTTCACACAGACAAGTGAAATTCATTCACATACATACTGAAAATCATGCAGACACAAATGAAATGCTTTTACCTCTACAGTTGAAAAGCTCTTTAGAAAATCTGATGAATGCTTTTACGAAGACTTGGAAAATATTTCATGCACACTTGAAGGCAAAATAATTTGATCTAAAATGTAAAGTAACTGAAAAAATAGATTGCATTTTAAAACATGGGGAAGTGCATCTCAAACTAATGTGTGCTACTTTTGTTCATGTTTGTGCTTTTTGCTCCTGCCACTGAACTAATAAACGACAAAAGATTGTCACTCCCATTTTGTTCAAGCCATTAGCCTTCTACCTATGAATCGCATCACCAACATCAGGCAATGCACTTTGGGTTTTTTGAGGAATGCATGCAAACTCACCTGCATTGGTTGATTGCCTAGAGAACTAGAGCCAAATGTGGTACCATGTCCTGCTTTAACACCACACAAAAAATTGCCCCACAACCTAACAGCAATCCTTAACAACACTGATCTCAGCTAAAGCCGTCAGAAGCCTGTCCAAAAACAATAACTATTAGCCAGCTACCTTTAGCATGGCTCATCCTGGCAGCGTAGCAACATGCCGATGCCAGCTGCAGCTTCAGTCCAAACACACTGTATCACATTATCTACATCAGCAGTGATTCAGCACATGTGCAGGATGCACAAGGAGAAAAAGGTCAAATATAATTTGCTACATCACTTATTGAATTTTATACATTGGTGTGAAAAAGTGTTTGCCCCTTTCCTAATTACCTATTTTTTTAGTATGTTTTTCACACTTAAACGTTTCAGATCATCAATCGTCGTGTGTCTGGCGACACTCTCGATGGAGGACATTGAACGACATCTACCAATTCGAAACCACAATAACAGAGTTCTGGCTGATTGGAGCTGGTTCAGACCATCTTCATCTCATGCGGCCCCCCCTGGCGCCAACTGGATGCTCAAGGCAAAAGCTGACGGGAATAACAAAATTCTCCCTTAGATAATAGGACTGTGTTGTGACGTTCTTCCCCTCATTCAAGGCCACCTGCGTCAACCGAAGACTGTTGACTTTTGCTTAACCGGGTGACACTTTCTCTCAGTTGAACACGGAACACACACACACATACGCATGTACACGGACACATACCTACACTCCAGCCCCCACCCCCTCCAAACGACTTCGAAGCTTATGTCTTCTACGCTGTGAGATGTGATGATTTATGTGCTGAGGTGGGTTTTTTCTGTTCTCAAACTGATCTCCCTGTTGGAGCTCAGTCTGGGGGAGTTCTTTTTTTCTCCTCGTGTTTCCTCATGTTGTGCATTTTCTATGGTTTCGGTTTTGGTCGCTGCTCGTCTGGTCGACCGGCCAGTGCTACCCTAGCCTGACCTGTCTCCCCAATGTGATGTTTGTGTATTGTATGTATGGTTGGCAAGGTATCATGTATCTTAATTGCCCCTTGGGGATAAATAAAGTTTTGTGGACTTTGATCAAATAAATCTAAATATTAGAGACAGATAATACAAGTAAACAGAAAATGCAGTTTCTAAATAAAGGTGTTTATTATTAAGGGGGGGGGGGGGGGGAATCCAAACCTACATGGCCCTGTGTGAAAAAGTGATTGCTCCCCATTATAATATGTATTAAATGTGGTGTATTACATCTTTAGAAAGCTGAGTTTCATTTCTCTAGCCACACCCCAGCCTGATTACTGCCACACCTGCTCTCAATCAAGAAACTTAAATAGGACCATCCTGACAAAGTGGAATAGACCAAACGATCCCCAAAAGCCAGCCATCAAGCTGTGATCCAATGAAATTCAGGAACAAATGAGAGGACAAGTAATTGAGATCTCTTAGTCTGGAAATGTTTATAATGCCATTTCTAAAGCTGTGGGATTCCAGCGAACCACAGTGACCATTATGCACAAATGGCAACCAACCAAAATTACCCCAAAAGTGCAGCAAAAACACCCAATGAACTCCAAGCCTAATTTGCCTCAGTTAAGGTCAGTATTCATAACTCCAACATAACAAAGAGACAAAAATGGCCTGCATGGAGTTCCAAGAAAATCACTGCTGAGCAAAAGAAATAAAGGCTCATCTCAGTTTTTCAGAAATCACTTTTCACACAGGATCATGCACATTTGGATTTCTTTCCCCTTAAAAATAAACGCATTTACTTAGAAACTACATTTTGGTTTCCATTTAAAAAAAAAAAGGAAAATCAGGAAGAGGGTAAACACTTTTTCCACTGTAAGTCTAAGCTAATAACAGCATATTTTTCAATTAGGTATTTAGAGCTGAAAAAATTCAGTACAGCTAAATGCAACATTATAAATGAGGCATTGTAAATAACAGCTCTTCATAATAATTTTTCCCCCTTTTTCTTCATTCGTTTCCATTCTATAATGAACCACAGTGATCACTGCCAATAGTAACTTACTCATTCATATGCATGCTACTTCTACTTATATTAAAATATGTTTTAAAGCTTTTATTTTGTTAATGTGCAGTTTTAGGTTATTTATATTAAACAAAAAATCACCACTAAAATATGCCATTGCTAGATTATAATATAATAAGCTATCCAACTGCAACATTGGGGGCATCAATCAATAAAAAAAAGAACATTAAATGTATACAAGTACAGATTTGATGTGTGCTGCTCTGCATAAAGATCACGTTAACTACATTTAAAATCAATCCTGATACAAATACTTTTTTGTACTCAGAGAGTACACTGCAGGGTTGTTTTATGTATTGTATTTATAAAGCACCAAATCATAACAGCAGTCAGCTCAAAGCTCTTTAAATTGTAAGGTAGAGATCATACAATGATAGCCCAACAGTAAATAAAAAATCTCTTTCCATAACACCAACTAAACAATTCTTTGCAATTCAGCAATGTAGGCACACGATGTGTGGAATCATCAGCTGCAGGAGAAGTGAAGCACACATACTGTAGCTGCAGCGCTATGTTTGTCATCTACAAATAGATAAATAGATAAATAAAAAGAGATCCATATTCAGGTGTTTATTCCTTATAATAAGCAGCCATCTAAATAAAGTCTATGCAGATTTGGCAAACTTGGAAATAGTTTCCTAAATAAGATGGTTATTAAAAGATCACTTTGGTCAATTCTTAACTACATATTGATTCAGATTCAGTTCCTCATGCTGGCCAATTCAGAAAGAGTTGCTATGATTTAATTAGAGGTCACACATATGGTCAGCAGCGCCTTTATTTCCAGTGGATTTCCTGAATATGAAACGCATTCAGGAATGCATGTTGATTGACCATATGTGTTGATTGGCCTGCAGACCAGAATATAGACATCATATAGTGGATGATTATAATGTATGTGTATATATAAGTGCTTATAGTGCTGCCCAAGTAGTACAGATGTGCAAGTGCACATCTGTCTTAGCCTGACACGCTGCTGTCACTTAATATTACTCACATATAAAAGCGATGGCTTTCACACTTGCAGTAAGCTGTTAATTAACCGACTCTCAGTTCTATCTAAGGATGTTATTTTTCACTTTCTTCTTTGTAATATGTGAAGTATCAACTCTTTCTCCAAATGCAGATTTATCTGGTGTTCTGATGATTTCAAGTCACTCACCTAACAAACGTTACTGTTTGGCAATTCTGCAAAACATCGGCGTACTTTGCCAAATTATATTTTTCATTGTCAAGAAGAGAAAAAAAAAACTAAGCTAAGCAATTAAAGATACATGAAAAGTGACATAAATGAACTGAAATTAATTTCTCTCTTTTATAATTACTTTAAGTCTAGTTTTAAATATAGGCTAGTAGCTACACACACTCACAAAACACTACCTCCACTGAACATAAACCTGCTTACTGATCCTATACAGAATATTCTACCAACAGAAATAAAGTAATTTTTTATACCTCATTCTTTTCTGTTATGAATGTTTCAACTGACAGATGGAGCAAAATCAGGGAGGACTGCAGTGGGATCACAGCGATTGTGAATGTGTGGCAGTGGTATTAAATATTTCATTATTTGGTGAATTGAATAGTGTTTTGTCTTGAAAGCCAAAAAATCATCTCTCTTTCCCAAATATGGTAAATATAAAAGTCAAAAACACAAAATATTATTTAAAATCCCTCAAATACCACCAACCCTCCAGGGCCTGGTCAGCATCTAAGCACTGTAAAAACCTAAGGCAGGCCCAGAGATTCAGGAGACACTGTTCAACATTGTACAAATCCAAACTGATGCATTTAAAAAATATACATGAACAGGACAAATGATGCTGCAGAAGCTTATCGGGGTTCAACCTCAAAGACTCCTCACCTGCAAGACCCTCAGTACCTCACTGACCCCCTACATTCTATACTATTACATTTCTCTGCATGGTCTCCACTTAATTTTAAAAACCTGTAATGCTGTTTTAGTCAACCCTGCCTGGTCAGTAGCCCCAGTTAGGAGTATGCACACCATTTTTACCTTGCAAAGCAAAAATCACATTTACCCTAAAATATTATTTTTGTGTGAACTGTTGTGGTTGCATTTGTAAGAAAAAAGTTGTCAAAGGTAAAGGATACATTATTTTAGTATATTCAGCACAACTTCTTGTCTTCCATGATAGCACATGAACTAATTTATTAAATGCATGCCGGTTAATCTCTCTTTGAGCTGAATGCCATAAATGAGAGTCTCAAAGAAAGCGGCTTATTCTAGATGAGACATGAGTCACAGCTGCAGAAAGACTTCAAAAACACTATTTCCACTGACTGGAGATCAAAAAGGATTCAAAAGCCGTTTAAAATCATATTTACAGAAGTGTTTGTACGTGTGTGGTTTTGTGTGTGGGTCTGCTTGTGTGTTTTGGGTTTGTCTATGTGTTTTTGTGTTGACCAGTCACATGCCAGGAATAGAGCTGCCAGGGGGGAGATGACTGGATACCGCTACGAATGCTGGGTAGTTTGCAATTCTGCCACAGGGATCCACAGGTACATAAACACACACAAGCATATTTAAAGGCAAAAAAAAAAAAAATGTTTAAAAAAATGCACAAACAGACATAAACACACGCACTCACAAAGACATACTCGAGACAGCAGGTGAGAGTGAATTTGGCAGCATTTCCACAGAGAAGAGTGAATGGAGCGACTCTGCAGTCAGCATCCCTCCTCTGCTATTCCACTGCTGTTGAAGCTGAACAGCAGCCGGCTCTGTCTGATCCCTCACTCACTCACACACACACACACACACACACACACACACACACACACACACACACACACACACACACAACCCTGCTGTTCTATCTGTCCCATTCTGTGGTTGATGCTACTGGGTTGCCAGTTTCTTGCAGAGACAGCACTCATCTCTATAGCTCCAGCACTGAACACAAATTTACAAAGAGCTCCTGCAGTCACACCCCGCTTAGAGACTGTACATCAAAACCTCAAACTAGGGACAGACTGAAACAGAGAAAGGGAAAACAAAAAGGCATCAGTTGGAACATGAGATGCCACCTTTACCAAATAATCATCAGTAATGTTCATATTTAAACATTAAATACAAAAAAACAAACTTAACTCGCTCATAGAGCAGCAATGCCTTACAGTCATCCAACTGATTTCTTTTTTGTGGGCATTTTCCTGTGATATTGGAGGTTGGCTTCAAAATTCAATAAAAACACAGTTTATGTGTCTATGACCAACAAAGGGATTCAACTCATGAGTCACGCCTGATCCAAAACTCCTTCTACTTAAGCCAGAAATAGACAAATAGTAGCTCAGAGACTGAGGGTGAGGACTGAGGACACCATCCAAAACATCCACTAAACTCCATCCTGAAGAGGTTTTAAAGCGTTTCAACAAACTTTGAATTACTTCCACTGTGCTGCTGTCTTGGGTCACTTGTCTGCAAGAGGCTGCTCATCAGGGAAACGTAAATATAGGCCATTTAAAACATCTGAACCAATGAGCAGCGCATCTGTAGCGCATAATGTTACAGATATTAATGTCTCTCCAAAAGGAAAACTAAATAACCAGATAAGGTGTTCATCTCTGGATGTTTAGCTCTTTTTTGTTATACTTAACTCCCTGTACAGTTGTTGGCAAAAGAAAAAAATAGCTACTGTACAGAGACCACAAACATGTTTTGGTTTTGTTTCTTTATCTATGACTTTAACATGAGAATCTAAGGGGATTCACCCACTTTTGGAGCCAACCTAAGTGGTCATCGAAGGACTTTCATGTTGGTTTCTAGTTCTCAGCCTCTTTGGGTTTTTTCACAAGTAAACCATCAATCGACTGTCTGGAGTCAACTGGAAAATAAGTGCTGCCGTGTTGACAAGATGTGTGATGAGAAAAAAACTAAAACAAAACTAAAACTCCTGACTGAAAAAAATTCTCCACAACTAAGTCCTCCTTTCTCTTTCTGTCAGTTAATTCATAGCAGATTGCCTATTCTTGTAAGCTTCTGTAGATTTATTAATCTCGTCAGGCTTGAACACTAAAGGACACTGAAGAAGTTCTTTGTATCACACAAGAAACAAGTACTGACCTGAGCTGAACCTGTAAGAAATGATGAAACCATACAGATAAGTGACAAAACATCCCCAAGCCCCAGTAGCTACCTTTGAAATGTGAAGCGTTTCTGTGTATCAGACATTCACCGCGACTCGGAGACAGCCAGAGAGAGCAAGTGAGGTGGTGCAGAGAAAGATGGAGTATCAGAGTGCAATGGAGACAGGGAGCTACTGATGTGAATCATGCAAAATTTATGGAAGCAATAAAACTGTTCAACGGGAGGTGCCGATGGCAGGGGAGCATTATATGCTGAAGCACTGGGTAGCAAAGGATAACAAGCTCAAGAAGACATAATACATGCTCAAGTCTTGCCTGGAAGACAATCGAGAGGGCAGCACAGAAGGTCCGTGGTCTGTTTGCTATTTATGACTTTTCACCGAGGCTAAGCAATACCCAAAAAATATATTTAGAAATATTTTAAAAGAAATACATAATTTGAATACAAGAAATGAGATGAGTATGAGGAACTTGGTTGAGGGAAAGAGCCACATATGTGCCACAGCATTCCGATTATTCTAAAAGCCTTATTTATTCTGAATTGGTAAATAATGAGGATATGCAGCTATATTCATACCATACAAAGCAAACAGAGGCCAAGAAATTGCATTCCCCCAAAAATCAGGAAACAGAATGAATCACATGTTAGCTGGGCGTCTACTCTCACCACAAAATAAATGAAAGTCAACAGTCAATTATGTTGACAAATCTTTTGTTTTTTTGTCTTCTTAGTTTGAGTGTGTTAAAGAATTGCACTTTTAAAGATTTGTGTTATTTATTGTTAAAGCACAACAGATATTTATAAGAAGTACACAAGATATACCAGTAACTGATTAACCAGACTGTCTTCATTGTTTGACTCATCAACTTTATCCCTCTGTAGTTACAGCTCTGCACTTCGCCCTTATTCTTGAAAATTGGCACCTTCTTCTCCAATCCTTAGGCATCGTCTCACTTTTGAACAATCTGGTTAAAAACTCCACTGCGCTCTCTTCTTGACAACTCCATACCTTCACAGTTATGTCACCTTTACCAGCTGCCTTTCTACTCTTCATAGCTGCCCCCACTTCCTCCTTACCAATTGATTGCATTTTCTGATTCACTAACTGTCCTTCTTCCATCCTATTTTCTCTTCTTTTCTTCATTAATCAGCTCCTCAAAGCACTATTTCCTACTTCTCAAGGACTCTTTTCATCAATTATCCTAACTTGTTACACATACCTTCTGTCTTAATTTTTCTACCTAACCAATTGTAACGGGAATGACAGACCCGACCACATCGTTCCCACTTTACACCCTTTATTTTGGTTGCTTTTGCCTTGAAACACGGCCGCAGCTTTTCAGCTGTGTCCTACACACAACAACCACCTCCAGGTCCGGGCACACTCTTTTGAACAGGGGAGGCGTAATGAGCTGATGCCACTCCAAGCCACACCAATTAATACAGGTCCCTTCCTTTTTCCTTAGTGTCCAGCCTCACATACAACTCACTATAAGGCTTTCCCTCTGCTATACACTTAACTTACCAGTACCCCTGTCTACTTTGAATACTTTCTTGTGCTTCCTCATTCCACCACCATCCTCCAAAGTGTCATCTCTCTCCAGATGACACTTCAAATGTGTCTCTCAGTTTCCATCAATACTTCAGCAGTACATTCCCATCATCTGTAACCATTCCTTACCACCCAGAGCCTGTCTCAACTCCTTCCTGAACTCTGTGCAACATTCTTCCTTTTTCAACTTCCACCATTTAATCCTTGCCACTGCCTTCCTCTTTCTCTGTCACCAGTCCCAGGAGACACACTCCACCACTTCATCCAAATTACTGAAGATTTATGCTTCAGCTGGAAATTTACAAACCCTCTGAACACTATACCATAACCTGAAGTGCACCTCTCTAGAAATGTAACTACACTATTATGACTGGCCTGTAAGCACCATCAACTACTCCTGTGCACTTCCAGCTACTTTTTGCAGATCCTTTCACTGGAGTTTTAAAAATTTTTTAGTGATAGAATAACAATCATTGTCTCAATATAAGGAATAAATTCCCAGAAAGAGGTGACTGAAACTAGAATGGACATGAGGGATGTACAAAGAAGTGAAAATTCTAGACAGACACATCACAACAGAGAGATGGGACCCAGCGGGGATAAAAGAGGGTGGCATCTTATTTGTTTCTATTGGATGACACCTAATGTAAAACACAGGCACACAACCACACAGTAATTAACACATAATGCACACAAACAAGCATAAATGCTGGAAACATAAGTCGACCACATAGATTACACTGTATGCTCTACAAAGACTCTGCAGAAATCTAAACCAGGCCTTAATCAAGACTACTTCTTCTAGATGACATCCAACCTGTGGGGCATACACACGAATAACACTGAACATCACCGCAGGGCTCGCGGTGATGAATCGCTAGCCTGACGTCCCGGGGCTAGCGACATCTCCGGTCGGGCGACCAAAATCTATCTCAGCCCTGCCCGTCGGGCGATTTTGCGAGCCCTGCACCCCTTTGACTTCCAGCTCTAGACACACTATTCACCTTCACAACACTATTCGCACACTTTTCCTTAATGATTTTCCTGTAGAACAGCTTGAATCAACCTTTAATACTCCTGGCTTTACTTCCTTGCCACCCGGTCTCCTGCACACTTACTTCCTATGTGTTTTCCATCATATCAGTAAACTATCTCCCTTTACTTGTGACCCTACTTTTAAATTTGCTACTCACCTCCACAGTCCAGCCTGTCGTTACACTCCTTTCCCCCCTCCTCTTACTTTCTCCTCAGCAAAAAGTAGCACAGTTTCCAGCAATGACTTGTTGCACCAGGGGCAATCACCCCAACCAATCTGATATGTGAATGTCTTTCTTGATAATCTCCATGTCTTATTTGGCAAAGATGCAAAAAGATTTTACACCGGCTGTCCTTCCTGTCACAACCCTCCTCATTTATCCAGGTGTGGGACAAGCACTTGAAGTAATAATGTTGTTGGACCCTGTGAAATAATGCTCAAAGTCTGCACTTCAATGACAGTTCATTATTTAACATCCAGTGTGGCGGATGGGAAAAAAATACAGGGAAAACTACAAAAATGTTGTCATTATACAAATGTGTGGACCTGATTGTAATGCGTCAGCCTGTCTCCTAATGGAAGCTGCTGGAGACTGCCACCACCAAAGGACATCAGCATGTACAGACCAGGAAAAAAAAAAAAAAAAAAAAAGAGGCCGCAGTGGTAACTGGACACCTTCATGGCAGCAACAAAGCCAACCACAAATTAACATCTTTGTTGACAAAGACCCCCAATTCATAATTTTAGAACAAAGAGAGCGTCAGGTAATATTTAACAATCCTTTTGTATGTTCACCTACACACAGCCTTTGTAACACCTACACAAAGATGTGTAAATGCACCGTAACTCAGTCCTTATGGTCAAGCGCTGTTTGGTGGCTAAATGGCCCACATGAGGCCACTGAACAGGCTGGAGGTCAGGCATTGTGTAGATCGTGGTACAAGAGTACAACTCAGGTTGTAATACTCCCAGGTGTGGATGTTTTCCTCTAGAAAGCAAGTAAACACTCCAGGGCAAACCCAACTATGACAAATTTATTATAAAATGTTTTAAGAATCACCAGTCTGTCTCTCTGCTGTAAAAAAAAATATCAACAGAACAAAAACAGCCAGAATGTGTATAAAACATGCATGCTTCCTGTCACACTAAAATGTATGTTCTCCTCTGAGGGCCTGAAAGTCTAACCAAACATCTAACATTTTGTCAGCTGCGGCTCTAAAGGTTGGTGTGGTTGTGGGCGCGTTTGTATGTGTGCAGGACAAGGTGAATGGAATAGTCAGAGAAAAGGGACACTAATGCCCGGCATACACATGCATAGACACAGACACAGACACACACTTCATCCAGATTTGACAAGGTTAGTTAATCATCTGTCACGGGGACAGGGGAACGGACAGACTCCCCTCTCCTCTGTCCGTCCTCCATCTCTTCTTCTCTATTTATCCCTCCATCTCCTCCTCTACTCCTTCATCGTCTCTCTGTCCAAGGGCAACTGTCCTTTTCCACCGATATTAACCTTGTAAATCTCACCACATGCTTTTATCTTTTTTTTCCCCTGTCAGCCTGTCTTTGCTTCTGTCTCTCTCACTCTTTTCCCCCCACTGTCTTGCTGTCCCATACTCTTTACAATGCTATGAGCACAGGCCTTTCCCCTTCCTGCTAGGGACAAAGCTGTGTCTCTATCATTCAGCACCGTAATCGGCCACACATCATTGCCTCCCAGCCATTTAGCCCAAGGTAAATCTAGTGGTCCCTTTTATAAAGAAAGATGGAGAAAATGGATATTGATAGAAATGATGGACAGGTGACACAAAAAGATGGCGATGACAAAGAGTTGCTGTAGGGTCTAAGAGAGCAAACAGCTGAAGTGTAAAAGAGAAAAAAATATAAGGTGATGTGAAAAGAGGTACGGATAGATGGATTTAAGGCTGAAGGAGGATTTCCCTTATATTATCAGTGCAGTCACTGTAGTCAAAGAAGAAAAAAGACATTATGGATGATATTAGTTTGTTAAGAAATCCAGTTTAACCAGCACATATATGCCAAAGAAGAAAATAAAATGTAAAACATAAACACAACACTGTGGTTGCCAGGGGTCTCAAACTCAAGGCCTCGAGGGCCGGTGTCCTGCAGATTTTAGATGTCACCCTGGGTCAACACACCTGATTCAAATGATTAGTTCATTACCAGGCCTCAGGAGAACTACAAGACATGTTGAGGAGCTAATTTAGCCATTTAAATCAGCTGTGTTGGATCAAGGACACATCTAAAACCTGCAGGACACCGGCCCTCGAGGCCTGGAGTTCAAGACCCCTGGCTTAGAGGAAGGTAAGCCCCATGTCGCTCTTTTGAGCTGTGCCAGTAGGAACACACCAGGCCTGGCCCAGGTGGTGACCAGGTAACCCTCTCTGAGGCAGGGTGATTTGTTCTCTATACACCGTGGCTATAGGAGATGTCTTCTTCAAAGCCCACAAAGCTGTCCTCGCTGCCTTCTCCAACTACTTTAGAATGCATATAACTTTTTAAAGTTATATGCATGTCTGGACTCTCAACAGTGACCAGTTTGACCATAGAAACCCTCACAGAACAAAATTACTCCTAACAGCACAGCGCCCGTGATCACTCAAATCCTGATAATGTGACAAAGAGAAAAAAAGTAGATAGTTAACAGTTTAGGAAAAAGATTAGACAACTAAATTAAATAGGGAAAGGACATGAGGAATAAAGTGAGGAAGTAAGGAGAGAAGAAGAATGGAAAAAAAGAAAGTTGAATATGACATAAAACATATGGAGGAAATATTAAGGAGGTGTCAAGAAGAGGAAATGTGTAGAGCATGGAGAGAAACACAGCTGGGAAAATGTGACCAGGGGATGTTAAGGAGACCACGAGAAAAGCCAAAAGACAGGATACAGAGGAAAATAAAGCCAAAAAAAAGAAGAGAAACTGTATTAAAGGCTGTACTGTATGGGGGCGTAGAGAGGCGTGCATCTATCAGCGCCATGCTCCTTGCAAAAAGCCGCCAGGGACAGAGACACCAGTCAACTCAGGAAATAAGAAAATGATTAAGAGCGATTTAATGTCATGCCGCCGCCAAGCCAAAACGCACATCTGTCACTGTGAGACTGATGCTCCTACACCTCCTTCTCACTTCTCCCTCCCTCACTCACACTCTAGCAGTCACTCACTCATTCATTACACTCTCCTGTCGCTGATGGGTTTTTTTTTTCCTATCAAGACCCATACCTTCCCAAACCAGACTCCAGAAGCCTTCAAATCACGCTTAACTCCACTAACACATGCTTTCCTGTGGGTTCATCCCACACTCACACGCTCTCCTGTTTCGACTGCTGGATTATGCACTACAATTATTTCCATATGAAGCATTTAAAAAAAAAAAAAAAAAAAAGTGAGGAGGAACTGCTGAGAGGTTGCTTCTAATCAAAACATACAGATCTGTGTGTGTTCATCTTCACTCTGAAGGTTTGAAAGAAAGAAAAAATAATAAAGGAAAAGCACACACTGCATTCCTCTTCGTACTACATACATTTCAGGTTTCATCCGGTGTCCTGCTGGTGACCACAAGCTCTAAAGGAACCAAAGCTGGGAATCATGCCTTCTAAATACTGCCCCCACCAGGTTGTTTGTGGCCATTACAATGCTGTAAACTGCTGGTTACAAGTAATATTTTTACACGTCTGAAAGCTGTTAAAATAGGGAATGTCTGCCAAAATGTTTCTGCTGCGTTTAAATGAACTTATTTCACAGACACACACAGAACAGGATGTTTCTGCAGAGCACTGACAAGGTTTGCTGATGCTCATCAAAATTAAAGTTATTAACCTCCGTGACCTTTGCACTTACCATTACACTTCCCTCCATTGGTGGGGTCGCCATAGTAACCAGGCATGCAGCTCTGGCAGTGCGTCCCTGCTGTCAGGTTTCCACAGTGTTCGCATACGCTGCCGTTCACACACCTGCTGTGACCGTTACATTGGCATGCTGGAAGAGAACATTCATAGGAACATAAGAAAGCATGTGCAGTAGTACACATCATCTTCACTTCACCATAAGTGGTTTTAATGCAAGAACACTACAATAAATACCTGCAAAGGTTATCATTTTATTTGTGCTGAACGTCGCATTGAAAGGAGTTCCTAATATTTTTTCTGCTTCCATCATACACATTGCTCACTATCAGAATCACTTGGCAATCGCATACTTATAGATGAAGTGGGTAACTATTGAAAATGCACATTTCCTACTTCAGTTCTAGCAGCAGATAAAACACCGCAGCCAGAAGAGGCTACACTATTCATATTAAGTGGGATACTCAATTACAGGGTATGAAAGGTGAGTCCACAAAGCTTAACCTTGGTGTCATCTGGTCCAGTCTGGTCTCGTGGTTCACTCACCGGGGCACTGGATAAAAGCCCAGTTGTAGCCTCTGTCTGATGAACAGAGACCCTGATCCACCACCATGTCCCTGTCTCGCAGTTTATCCCGGTCTCTGGGCCCTGCCTTTGCGGTCACAGGCTTTAGAGGGCCTCTGTAGGAGCCCTCCATGCAAATGCCCCTACCGGTGTTACTGGGATCACCGCACCAACCACACTCCACCCTCTCCAGACACTCGGCGCACGTCCTCAGACCTGAACAGTTTTGGGCTGACAGATAAGGGATGTAAAAAGAAAGAAATCAAATATAAACTTGCATACAAGCATGCAAACTTTACAGTCACGGAAGATAATTTTGCTTGTGTAGTCAGGATGACAATGCAATTCAGTCCAATTCAGTTTTATTTCTATAGCACCAAATCATAACAACAGTTACCTTAAGCTGCTTACTGCCCAAGGAAAATAAGTAATGTTACTCCATGATATTTCAGTCTCTCTGGCATAGTTTTAAAGGTCACAACATCAGTGTATCTGGATATGTTCATTTGAATATGAACATTCAACTAATGGGTCACTCAATTTACATTTGATAGTAAAATATTGACAAATTTTACCGATTATACTTTAGAGGCACAAAAACCAGTTGTGTTCCCAACATATTAGTTAGTGCAGCATTTCAAACTCAAAACCTTTTAAATATGTAGAACTACTATCATATACTTCAGCACCAGTCTTATCTGTGTGTGAGAGACATGTTCAACACACATTTGGTTTGAAACCTTAAAAGCTGATTTTAACCATATTCTGTCTTTTACACTTACAATTCTTCCCAACAGGTTGAATAAAAGCATAAACACCATAAAAGCCTTCTGGGATGTAATCTACACCGTCTAATATTGTTTGCATCTTTTGCTTTCACCTTTTCTTTGACCCTCAACATTTAGAAATAAATGGGCTTTTCTTTGCCATGCCATTCCACATGTTCAGAGGAGCATTTGTATTCATAAAGTGGAGGTGACATTCAAAAAACACTTTACTAGTGGGATTTAAAAATGGCATTATGTTTTTAAGGTATGGCATTTAATAGTTGTAGAAGAAAACTGAAAATCTCCATACTGAAGCCTTTTTAGTTCAGCAAACGCTGCAGAGAGCAGGCAATCGGTGACGAACATTAGATTTTTTTTCTTCTAGAGTCTCTGGCCTTCCAAAGTTAACTCTACAGCTTGTTTTTGAATCTCATTCTTGTTTTGCTCTTGTTCTCCAGTTCAGCTCATCTTCTTGTCATGATGAATTTTAGTCTACAAAGCCAGGGTGGAAGTACACACTGACAAAGAGACTTTGTGGGTATCTTGCCGTGTACACAAGAAACCAAAAGGTTGAGAGGAGGTATGCGAGGTGTTGTTTCTTATAGCCCAGTGAGATGATTCGAATGCGTAACATTTGCATTTTCACCAGAACTTCTTTCTCTTTTGAACATGAGGCATTTTCATAAGCCACAGATGTTCCAGCCGAACCAGTATCTGTTTCCTTCTCTATGCGTTCCTGCTTGAAATACACTCCTTGTCCTCTGTGTGTTTGCAAGCTACGCTGTTGCATTATTCAGCTTCAGCAATGCTGATTCATTTGTTCTCTCTCCCACTTTGTAATTACCAACTTCTGCTCCCCCTTTTTCAGATTTGCTCTTTATCTCCTCTCTGCCACAGTCCTATCCTTCTTTCTCCGTTTCTATTCACTAAGGCATCTCCCCATCTCGTGCTCATTCACTGCTGCTTTTTCCACCATTATACCCTCTTTTACATATTCTGTCATTTTGATTTAATTTGATTTTTTCCATTTATTCGTCTAAAACCCTTTTAGGCACAAATGAAATCACAAGCGACGGAACCGCTCTACTTTTCCTTCATCCTCTCTTTTTTGTCTGCTCTCCCACTGCGCTCTTTTCCCTTTTTACTTTCACCTCCCCTTAGTTCATCTCTTTTTGCCCTTCTCTTCTTACAGCTCACTTGATCTTTCACTAAAGTCAGTAGTTCAAAGAAAGGCGGTTCAACAGAATATCCCTAATCCACCACATGGTAGGGTTTCCGCTGACAGAAAAGCACACATTTACATACCCAAGAGCAGACTTTAATATCCAATAAATATACCAGGCCTGTTTACCATTTAAAAATATCAGTCCATTGCATTTATGTTGGCAGATTTTGGTACCAACTCCAATTCTCTTCTGCCAGATCTTTTTATTTATTCATTTTTCATGAAAAGAGAATTCTTTGATTTAATAGATCCAATCTGTTCTCATTCTGTGACAGCTGTTGTTTGTCCCTCCAGGTCAGGTCAGACTCTCAGTGCAGGGCCACAATTTTTGCTTCAGTCTTAGTAATGCTCAATACATAGTCCCCGGACAATGACACATTTTTTTAATATACTTGAGTGCAAACCAGTCTGACATTACTCTTTGCTCCATCCATCCATCTTCTTCCACTTATCCCAGCCCGGGTCGTGGGGACAGCAGCGAAGCCCAGATCTCCCTCTCCCCGGCCACTTCCTCCAGCTTGTCCAGGGTAACACTGAGCCATTCCCAGGCCATCCAAGAGATGTCATCTCTCCAGTGTGTCCTCGGCCTACTCCTGGTTCTTCTCCCAGTAGGCACGTCAGAATAAGAGTCCAGATCCAAGCAGACTCCCTAGGATATCTCCCAAGATGGTTTGGGCATCTGACTAGGATGCCTATTACTCAGATGTCCAAACGACTGGCTCCTGTTGATGTGGAGGAGCGGCTCTACTCTGAGCCCCTCTCAAATAACCGAATTACTTAGTTTAACTCTAAGGGCAATGCCAGCCACCCTTTGGAGAAACCTCACCACCCCCCTTGTATCAGTGATCTCATTCTTTATACCTTAATATAGTAATGATATGTCACTACTATATATCATCACTACATATCGGTCTTTACCAAGTAATGAATGCTACACAATCTAGCATTGAGACACATGAACAAAACATTTCCTTAAAAACGTCAAAATTTTTAAGATTTTCTTTTCTACAGCTTATTTGGCTCTCGATTTCTTGAACCACACTGAGAAGGAAGCAACACTATTTATCTGTCAGTGTAAGTCACAGCTGAGCTTGTGCCTATCTCCTCTTCAATTTATATCCAATCTAAACCAGTTCTGGACCATAAGACAGACAAAATGTTTACTCAACAACCAATTAAATTTCCCCCAGCTTTTTTTTTTTCTCCAAAAAGTGAATTGTATAGTTGTGTGTCTGCAGATACTTGTTTCAATGGTTTGCATGGTTTGAAAGCTACAGGATTTAGACTTGAGATGTAATTTTAGTGTAAGACAATTTCTTCACGACTAAAGGCTGTTTTCAGCAAAATATTAATGTAAGATTTGACTAAAATTTTGAACTGCAATTCATTTGCAAAATGTGTCAAAATTAGTGAGAGAAAATGCACCAAATATTTCAGGCATCAGTCTGAACGCCACAAATGTGATAAAACGGGCTCAATGGGCACTAAGTGGCACAAGTAAGAGCAATTAATTCAAAAGTGAGAGAATGTAGAAGAAAACAAATACTAGCATGGACGGAAGATACAGAGATCCTTAGATGTTCCCTTACATAACAGTAGTTTGCATGGATGATTGAATTTACCTGCTATGTTCTCGCTGCCTGAGCCTTTTCTATTTTTAATAGCATTTCCAATTATCTGGCTTCATCTGTGTTCCACATGGAAAGAATTTAAAGAGGTTATTGCCTCCTGAAGTCTTGGGATTCAGAGCAGATGAAGGAGAGAGAGGAAAAATAGAGTGCCTACAGGGTTTACAAGGCCTTAGTTTTACTTAACAGCACCAAAGATGTAGCTGTACCATGTGCCATTGCATGACATTAGCTCCAGGTTATTTCTAGAGAAAATATTCTCTTGGATGGTGCCTTCATGAGAGTGGGAAAAAGAAAAAAAAAAAAACAACAACAGCAACATGAGATCTAATCATGATTCACTGATGAAACTGTTGACCACTGGCTATTTTTTTCCTTTTTTCCTTCTTGAATATTGTTAAGATTAAAATAAGAAAATAATAACTTACATACTTCAAATGGCTTAAAATACTTTCTCTAATATCTTGCAAAAGAGCTTCGTTTTCTCTCACTTAACCAATGGTAACGAGTAAACAATGATGGACAATGGTGATTTAATTTTAATGTATTGCACTTCATAGTTATTAAAATATGAATTATGGCTGGTAAATGCAATACAAAGATGCTGTTACAGTCACGATTGAACAAATCATTTTAAAAGGGTTATTGTGCTTTTCTGTATTTTTCTCACTTACAGTACATATACACAATGGTGGATTTTCATAATAAAATGGACTTTCACATAACAAGGTCAGCATATTATGTAAAAGTAATCACTGATCCACAAGCTCAGGGTCAAATGCTCAGTTCACATTTTTCCTCTATTCTTGGATCTGTACAACCTGCTATAGAGGTGTAGGGATGGGAAATGATACGATTTTAGAGATTCTGATTCCATTATCAATATCACTTATCAATTCTCTTAATAATTCTCATTGGGTTTTCATTAGCTCTGCTTCGAGATTCAACACCATCACCAAGCTGCATATTAAAGACATTACCTTCCTGTAGATTAATTGCATGCTGTGTGGTCAAATGTTTGTGTATCTTGGAAGTATTTCCCTTCTTTGTTGTGATCAGTTGTTTTCAAAAACAAAATAATGCTTTACACATATTACAAAGAATACTTTTCTTAAATTTAAAAGTAATTACTCCCAGGAAAAAAGCATTTTTTATAACACTTCTAACTTTATTTTTGCATTTCTCCATAAAATGATGTGAGAATGAAGAAATCACTTGGATGAGTGATGGAAAATTTTCCCCCACTGAAAACGTTACGTCCAGATGAACAGAACTATTTTTTTGGGATTTCCAGACCTGGATGAGTTCAGGGTCTGACTGCTGGGCTGGGGTCGGGATTCACTCAGTTTAACTCGGAGCTTTTGGCTAATTTATTGTTAGCATAAACTAGCAAAGAGCCAAAATTGTGTTAGCAGCATAATATTGTTGTTTCTGTCCTGGAGTTTGCACTTGAAAAGTAATGAAAAGTAATGCCCATATCCACACTGCAGACTGTACCACTACTTTCCTTCTCCAGCACAACAAATGAAAGCAGCAGGTTGTAGCCTATGAGTTCCCTACAGCTTTCTGGCTTTGGTCTTCAACCCGTCGATAGCCAGCTTCACGAACTACATTCAGAACACTTTGAATTTTGAGGGGAAGGTCAGGAACGTCATTATGGAATCAGATTAAACAACACTCTGTAATAAGAATGCTATATCATAAGAGACTTCAATTGTTTTCCAGTTACCGAAGGTATGGAGGTAGTTGTAATATTTTACAGGATGAACCCAAGCTTTATTATCAACCAAGCATGTCTGCTCTTTAAACAGTATCTTAACACACATATTTTAGCTATAAGAGCCAATACTGCAGGCAGAAACATGGGTGTCCTACAGGTTGCCCAGTTTCGTCTATTACGGCCAACTTGTATAAGGAGGAAGTAGAAAAGAGGGCTCTGTTATCCTATCCCAGAACATCCCAGAGCCATTGGTTCAGGTATGTGGATGAGACCTGGCTGAAAATCTAATCTCAAGATCTACCTCAATTCACAGATGCCATTAACTCGCTGGACAAATACATCAAATTCAACAGGGAGGATATGAAAAATGACAGGCTAGCATTGCCATAAGTAGTGGGGGACGTGAAAGTCAATGTGTACTGTAAACTAGCACATACGGGTCAATATTTAAGGTTTGACTCTCATCATCTACTGGAGCACAAACTGGGTGTCATCACTGTCCTCAAAGACCCAGTGGCAGGCGAAGCAGAGCTACATCACATCAAAAAGAGCCTGAGTAAATGTGGTTATCCCAGGGTTACATTTGTCAAAGCTGGGAAGATGCCTAAAGAATTCTCCCGGTGATCCAAGACAGAAGGACAACTGCTTCCTAAAGGAAAATCAGTGGTGATCTCTTATGTGTCAGGAGTGTACGAATAGCTGAGGTGCATTTTTTTTTTTTGAAAACACAATCTCTCTCTCTGATTTTCAAACCCCAAGACATGCTACACAAAAAACAATCAAACCAAGGATCGAGTCCCTCGGCACAAACACAAACACAGAGTTACCGTATCAAACCAGGATTTTGTAGGCTTTTTACGTTTACAGGCTAGGGGCCAGACCTTCAATGAAGAGCATGTGCACATCCTGGACTGGGAGGAATGCCGATTTGAATGGGGAGTCAAGGTAACAACTATCAGTGAACAAGCGTATATGCTAAAGTGCTGGAATTGTGGCAATTTTTCAACTCTCTGTGAATGACACCAATGGTTGTTGATCACTGGCCATGATAATTATTAACAAACATGAAACTGAGCTTGTGGTTCATTGTTATGTAATGGTGCTAGTCAGTTGTTATGTAGCTACTAGGGGTGCAACGATATTCGTATCGATATTGAACCGTTCGATACAGTGCTTTCGGTTCGGTACGCATATGTATCGAACAATACAAAATTTGTAATTTATTTTATCAACTTTCCTTCTGACGATGCTGTCTGTGTTGAGCGCTCAGTGAATCTGCGTTTGACTACTCCGCCTAGGGTCGACAGTGCAGCCTAGGCGGAGTAGTCGAACGCAGATTCACTGAGCGCTCAACACAGACAGCATTGTCAGAAGGAAGAGCGCAGGGCAAGCTAGCGAGACAGAAGTTAAGCTCTCCTTGTAACATGGACCTCCCCCACCCTCATTCAGATCTGGCGTTTGGAATTATTTTGGTTTTCATGTGACGTATGACCCTGAAGGTAAGCGAGTCATGGACTAAAGTAAAACAGTATGTTGGATGTGCCATGCAATGCTCAATTACATGGGTGGGAACTAGTGTGTTAGCACAGTTAGCTCGTTAACGTGTTGGCCGTCTAGCCCCATGCACGGGGCGATCGGCGGTAGCTCATTAACGGAGATTTGCCGTGTTGTGGCGTTAAGGTCATTTCAACGAGATTAACCTGAAAGCACTAGTGGGAACACAACGAATATGACTGCACATTTACGCCGACATCATCCTAGTGCAAAGACAAGTGGAAGCAGACAAAAAAACAAGCAAGCATGCTACTAACTTTAGCCGAGTCATTTAGACAGCTGTTTAATATGCTGCTGAGAATATAGCCCAGAAGGAGCGGATAGTATAGCTTTTATTTTGGAAAGAGACATTTCTCTGTAATAAACTCTCTTTTCCAAAGATGAGTGATTCCTCAATCAGATACAGGGCTCGCAATATCGCTAGCCCAACGTCCCAGTGCTAGCGATTTTTTCAGTCGGGTTACCAAAATTTTTCTCTGCCCTGCCCGTCGGGCTATTGTAGGAAGGAAAAATATATGTCAATGCTTTTGCATTCTTTCGGAAATGTAGCTGGGTAATTATGTCATTGGCATCGCTGAGCCACTGTCAATATGTGACATATTGAAGTCGCGTTTGAATTTGCGCTTGTTTTTTTGCTTTCACTTTGCAATCGCGCGAACTGTGTATAGAGAGCGACAGTACTGATCTGTGAGTGATGATAATTTGCGCACCAATTCCTCTGACATCGTCTTATTAATTGTTAGCTTACTATGCAAACATGACAAGTGAAATCTCCCGCAGCTTAAACATGTGAGAGGTTGATCGCGCAGAGAATCGCTGAGCTTATGTGAGTGCGTGTGTAAAAGCAGCAGGATTTATATTTGACTACGATGACCTTCACAGACAGATATATATTTTAGTTCTGCTGAGCCAAATAAGACAGGTCAGGGTGAAGAAATGACAGCCAAAGAAAAGCTTACCACAAAACGGAGAAGTTATGACAATTCAGACTATAAGGCAAAAAGAAAGTGCAGCTTTATGGTTTCATGGACAAAAGAATTTTTGTGGCTGCAATATGACGAGCTAAATAACCAGGGCTGCACATAAGTGGTCCGCAGATGCGCATTCGCTGTCAAAATAAAAAACACGCACAAGGGTTAGGGTTAAATTTAAAAACTGTACTTTTGAGTTAAAATATATATTTATAATTTTAATAAATGACAAATTAAAAAAGGCATGAACATTTTTTTGTATCGAAAAAATATCGAACCGTCACACCAAAGTATCGAACCGAACCGAACCGTGAATTTTCTGTATCGTTGCACCCCTAGTAGCTACATTTATAAGGTTGGGGAAAACTGCAGTCAGGTGAGACTAAAGTCATCATAATTTCTCCAACTGATAACACATCGACCAGAAGAAGAGAATCAACTTTCTGGGTCAAAGAGAGGCGTGGCACAGAAGCCCCTCATACATGCTGTTCAACTTTGCTTCAGAGGAAATCCAAAATAGTTCATTTCCAGGTGGCAGATGAAGGGTGATGCTGGACCAAGGCCCAATATAAGATAAATAATTCTTATTCTGAAATATGAATCATGCACAACTGATGTTATACTTTACAATAACAAAAATATCGATCTGGGAATTAGACAATTATCCCTTTTGCATAGGCAGGTAAAATGATGTATATTATATTAATTACTCCTGTAAAATATATAAAGTAACCAGATTAACAAAATTTGTATTTTGCACTGGTCAAAGTTGGGGAAGACAGGATCTACTGGATTTCCGTCTAGAAGAAGAGACATAAATGCAGTAACTGGGTCATATCCAAGAGGACATGTGTTTGCATCTCACACAACATCAGTCGCTAAAAACTTTTTCAAGTTCCTATCATCACTTGGAGACTGAGGGCCTTTAAAGTTATGTCAACAACAAACATTAAGCACTGCATTTCCTCAACGATGGCAGCTTTAAATGGCTAGAAATGAAATAACACCCACCACATACTTCAAGCAATGTGTAGAAAAAAAGGTACATTTCTGCTCTGTGTTCTTTCTCATCAGCTTCCTTACTGAAATCAGGATTAGTCATCATCATTGACAGAAATCACCCTGAGGATACCTAAACACAACAGATGACATCTATGGTGTTGCAAAGAAAGGACTGTTTGTTCTGAAGGGGGAATTTTCACCTTATCAAAAATCTTCAGTGCCACATTCTGTTCATCACATTGGGTCTGATATCTGGTGTCCCTGGATAGCGCAGATCGTCTGGCTCCATCTCGTGTAATCTATTTGCTCCTACGGTGCTTGAGAGTTAGCATCACTGAAGCCAGTAGAATACAGATCTGTAAGCCTCCATGCATAATACATCAAGTCTAGAACCCATAGGCTGTCTTCCCCCTTCACTTTTCTCCAAGCACATGAAACCCCCAAACGCCACACAGAAACCATGTGGGATAAACATGAAACACACACACACAGACTTCACATCATGATTTCCTCACAGAAAATAAGGCTATTTTTCAATATCAGCTCAAATAATATAACTAACACCTGGTTTATGTCTGTATGTGGACAAGAAGGTAGTAAGTGAGCAAAAAAATCAAATCAAATCATGCACACTATAATGTAACCAGTTGTGCTCAAATTGCTGCAGTTCTGCAGCAGAGCACTTAAGTTTTCATCTCTGAGGGCTTTTTTGAGCCTTTGAACTGTAGCGATTTGTTACATTCAACTGAATTACACCTTGCTCCACATAAAGGTAGTAAATATCCATCCATCCAGTCTCTTCTGCTTACCAGAAGTTGGGTATTCCAGATCCCCTTTCTCCCAGTCACACTTTTCAATTCCTCCTGGGAATCCCAAGGCACTCTCAGGCCAGAGGAGACACATTATCTCAGTAACAGGTTCCTAGTGTACTACAGGCTTTCCACCCAGTTAGGTGTGCCTGTAAAACCTCCAAAGGCAGGAACCCTAGCCAGAACTTCCTCAACTGGCTCCTTTTGAAGTTTCTCATTGCTTATTTTATAATCATGAGAAAATTAGCCCTAATAAAACAATGGCTATAAAGTGGGGAACCCCACCTTTGCAAATGTTGGCTTTTCGCTGCTTAGCAGACCACAGGAAGCCACTTTTTATACACAAGAAAACAAAAACTAATCATGTCCATAACTTGTGTTATTTATATATGTCCCCCCCCCCCCCAAAAAAAAATAAATTATAAATGTACAAAAAATTATAATTTTGTTGTTTCCATTATAAATGATAATCATAAAGAACAAGACAAACAAAATAATTAAATGGGACCTTTTGGAAGTGCTGCTGAAGAATTTAAAATAGAAAGGCACATTTTCCAATAGGTAATGACCATAACTTGCTGAAGAGACTGGAGGAAGACCGTAGGGTATTTACCTTACAGTACAAAGCACCTTGAAGATACGTTGTGTTTTGGAGCTATATAAATAAACCTGAATTGAACTGAAAGCCTGTATTTTTTTTTCTTCTAACCCTTAAGAGACCCTTCAGCAGGGTCCAAATCTGCAACAATTTTTCAACCAAACCAAGAACAGGATAGCACTTTTGTTGCTATCTGTGGCCACTGCCACTTGCTGAAATGAAGGATAATGGAACGAGCAGATTAACTGTGGAAGCTCTCCACAGTGAAAGAAAATGTCTCTTTGTCAGAGGTGGCAAAGAAAAGCTAAAATTGACAGCAATAGAAACTGAAAGGCGAACACAAGTGCATGTATGTTTAGGGAGAGGGAGCCCTGGGTCTCTGGGAAAGAAACAGACTGTGAAACAGAAGATGAAAGTGTTGGAGGGGCTCATCATTGCTGCTTTTCTTAAACTATTCCACTGTAAATATAGTTGTCTAAAAGACTGTTTTCCCAATCAGACAACAAGTATAATTGATTTATCGTGAAAGAAGGTCTCTTATTTGTAAGGTAACGGAGTCTTAATGGTGACTTATTACTACTTCAACAAAAGAACCTGTGAATTTCCTACACCACTGCTGATTTCACGCCACATGTTAACAGCATGTATTTTGCCTTATTTGCCATAATAAACTGTAATGCCATATAACCCCAAGCATAGACATCAACAGCATATCCATTAATCATCTTAAGTGTAATAAAAATTGTCACCAAAGTTAACACCACCTGAAGACAAGCTAACAAAGTATTTTTTGCTGCCAGAGCTTTTTTACTGACAATATACATAAGAGTCCAAGGACTATTACCAAACATTGTCGGTGCTGCTGTTAGACTTCGCATGATTTCATCACCATTTTCTTAAGTAACGTCCTCCATCTCCTCTGTATTGTTGACTAGCCTGAAACCCCCTCCAGAGAGCTTAACAGTGAATCTCAACATCCCAAGTTCACCCCCCCATGGCACCATGTTGATGTTGCTTTTGTTGCCCATATGGTGTTCTGCTGCCTTATCCAGATCCAGTGGCCTGCAGTGTCTGCTGCTGACAGATCTTTGATTGTTGATGATGTAAGTGATGTTTGATGGTGAGCCCTGTACTGCACCCCAGCGTGTTTCAACCTAACTGTAGATGATGCAACACAGGCGCTGCAGTCAATCTCTGTGGGTTCTCCACTTTCACAGTTGACAGTTGAACATCAGCTGCCACATTCAAGTATGAGTCAAGTTTGCTCTTGGAGAACTTCTCAACAGAGCCTTCCCGTGGCATTGTTAGGTCTACGATATACACCATTTCATAACACAAAGTCATTGCTGTAGACTGGAAATTAAAACCAGTTTACCCACAAAAGAGCGTCCAACTTTGACATCTGGAAATTAATTATTTCAGTATGTTTGGCTGAAGAGTGTGTAGACAGCCTCTGGCTTACATGAAATATGGGAATGATACAGAAAGCCTGCAGCCAAATCAGCCTGAGACAGAAATAACCCAGTTCAAATTGGATCATCAGACAAGCAATAGAATGTTTTTCTATTTTTTTTTTTTTTTTTTTGGGGGGGGGGGGGGGGGGGGGGGGGGTTTCCAACGCCACGGTCATGAACCCTTCAGCTGTTTACGGCAGGTCATTGTGCCACAGTTGTGTATGTACCAATTTACCAATGTACTAATTTAGCTCATTCACAGCAAATGTGTGCATATGTGAGTGCTATGAATTCTGATCAATCATAATTATCATGTATAGCAGCACAGCAAAGAAGGACTCATCCAGGCTGGAGAAACTGATCAGGAAGGCTGGCTCTGTGGTCGGCATGAAGCTGGACACTCTGGTGACAGTGGCAGAGAAAAGGACACTAAAAAAAACTGCTGGACATTATGAACAATGCTGGGCATCCTCTGCACATGGCCATTAACAACCAGAAGAGTCTGTTCAGTGACAGGTTGCTTCTCCCCAAGACAAGAACTAAGAGACTTAAAAACTCCTTTGTCCCACACGCCATCAGACTGTTTCCCCTCCTCTCTGGAGGGGAGAGGGAGGGGAAACAGGAGGACAAAGGAGGGGGGAACAACTAAGCTGTAGTGCCTCTTCACTTCACTGTGCAATACTTTTGTTAATAGTCAATGGTGCAATAGACCTCAATACTTGAAATGTGCAATTCACTTGTATTTTTTATTTTTATTCCTATTTATTCTATTTATCCCCTTTGTATATTTTATTTTATTTATATATGTCTCTGTATATATGTCTCTGTATGTATGTATGTATGTATATATATATATATATATATATATATATATATAATATTCTGTAACTTCTGTCGGTGCTGTGCTTTTGGAAACCGAATTTCCCAGAGGAACCCACCCGAGGGATTAATAAAGTTTTATCTTATCTTATCTTAGCTTAAAGCATTTCTTAATAAATAACTGTTTTCGACCTACAATATAGGTCACAAAGACCATTTGTTAACTAATTATTTTTCCACAACGTCTACGCACTATAGAAGTAGAAGCAGCAGCGAGCGAGAGTCTACCAGTCTTTGTCTACCAGAGAACATAGAACTGTGCTCTACCAACCTAGAAAAATGATAAAAAATAAATGCTGCTATTTTCTACATGTTTCAACATTTTAACCTTATTATTTTATATTGAAGCTCAAGCCACCAAGGGTGAACTTGGTTTTTAAAACAGGACTATAAGACCAAACACAGTGAAATTCTAATTCTAACTTCTTAAGGACAAAACTACTGTAATGAAAAACTGAATACATACATAGCCACGGCAAGAACTGGGACAGCGCTTTAGCTGAAAACAAGTCAACAAGGAAGTGAAAGGAAGGGGGGGGGGGGGGGGGGGCAATCACACTGCAGAACCCAAATTTGGCCTTTTTATTACAACAAAAAAAAAAAACTGTTTCAGGTACAGGTGGTGCACATTTTTAATGTTTCTGTTTGTTGACGTGGTATCACTTAGTTTGGGGTCAAGTCAGAGTTGAAATCAGTAAATATAAGTCTCACGTAAGTCTCAAGGAAAAACCGATTACAAGTTAGAGAATGAAAGAGTAGGTGGACAACCATGAACCTTGAATAAATTTGATTTAAAAAAGTAAATGGTGTTGCATTTTATCACTATAAAGCAATCGCTTATGATTAATGAAACACCTTGGCTGTCAATGTCATGATATACATGTTAGTAATTTTCACTAACCATATAGTAACATACATTAGCAATAAACAGGTAAATCCTTAAACATTGAGACATTTGTTTATCGTTACTTAATGCTAATTAATTTATAAATTACCTGATATTAAATAATGTTAGCTGAAGTGCCTTTATTGTGGACTGAGATGCACCATCGGGGGAATTTGAAAAATAAAATATGTCATATTTTACAATAAGTAAACTAAGCTGTGCTTTCAGCAACAAAGGTAAAAAAAAAATAGCAAAACAAAAGCCTCCTACATACCTTCTGTCACCAAATGGAGACATGAATAATAAAAGAGAAGATGGGGGACGTGCCATTATGTAAGCACTGAACGTAAGACGAAAGACAGGAAGACATCCTTGGCTTGCTAACAGTAGGCTGGAGAGCTGTCTGCACTTAGAGTACTGGCATCAGGAAGGAATAATAATCACCAGTCACAAAAAGAAAGAAAATTCTTGTTTCTGAAGCCGTTTCTGTAACTGCACAAACAAGAACACTTTGCTCCAAAGTGAGTATTTGTCTAACAAATGACAGAAAATAACAATGCAAAGTTTTGCCTCAGGGGAATACTTTTTTTTTTGTCCCCTAAGAGACACTTGTTGAACTGCCAAATAAAATATAGTTCTACCTTGCTCTAACTTTCCCTAAAATAAAACCAAACTAATTTCTAAACAGGGTTTGGAAATTAGTGAGGTCCAGAATTTTAAACTAGACGTCTGAAGTTTCCAAAGTTGCAATAAAATCAAAGGCAGAAATTTGTAATCAACTCCATCTTGTAAAGCTTTGTTTTGCACAAGCAGCTGTGTATATAGAAATATAGGAAATGAGTGTTATGTGTATAGAATAAGTCATGCCTCATTCCTCACAGCATTGAATTAGGGCAAGTGAGGCAAGTAGGGCTTGTCAAGTCAAATCTGAAAATCGATCTCAATTAAAATGATGTCTACTCTGGCCTGTTGGCCTCCCTCCTACTGCCACCTCAAGGTTGCAGTTGGCCATTTTCTCTGGAAGCAGGATTAACTCAGCTCTACTTACTGTACATTAGACTGAAATCCATGTGTCCAGTGTTTTGAGGGTATCCAGGACCTCCCCACAGATGGCTCCACCGGATACAGCTCTGCTCGGGGCCTCCCCACACTGAACTGGCACCTGTCCAGGTTATTGCAAAATCTGTGCCCCAGTTGGTGGATCCTGAGCCCCCTGTGTGAGCCACCTCGGCCTGTGAGACCTGAGCTGTCTGGACGATCAGACGCAACTGACCCATGGCTGAGGGTCTTGTGCAGCCCCAGCTAGGACTGAGTGCCATAGTGAATACTGTTACCAGTTTAATATATTTCTTGTTCATAAGGACATCCCCTATAGAGTCTCATGCCACATCTCAGAAAAACTAAGACAGGTTGGCACACTGGTTGTATCTGTCCCATGAACTAAAAGAAAAAGTCACTGTTGTTATTTTTTTTTTTTATTCAATATTCCTAATAAACTGAGGTTTTCTACCCAAACTTCTTCTTCGGGTCAATTAAACTGCAATTTCTATTGTTTCCCTAGATTTTCTGAGTTAGAATAGAATAGACCTTTATCCCACGGATGAGAAATTTTGGTGTTACAGAGCTCTTACAGCAAGGGAAAGTAAAATGTAAAAGGAAGACACAAGGTGGTCCTATAATCCCTATGTGGTCTGCTGGCTGTTCCAAAAGTACAACCTAGAGTACTTATCCCCAGGTTTTGGATTTTGAGTTACTGTGAGGATTTGGTATTCATGTATTATTTATCAGTTTATTATCAGTTTATTATTAGTTTATTATTGTTTTCTGAGTACTCTGGATGTTTGAATATTGTTGGGTTGTGTTTGAGAATAATTATATTTCATTTCTTTATTATTCACATTTCTTGTGAATCTCAGTTGTGGTGATATAGTCTTTAGTTGATCTTCCTGCCCCTTTAGTCTCTTGCTGCTTATTATTTTATCACTTCTAGGGACAGTTCAATTATGTGATAGCTTGTATTTTGGTTCCCATCTTGTTGTTTTTCTGTACTAGTAGTAATAGTTACATCTTCCCTGTATTTCCATTTGCGCCTTAGTGCTTAACCCTCTGTCTTGTTTGTGTTAGCCTGGACAAACCAACCTTTCAATTGAAATCTGACCCAGAGTGGATGAAAATTCACCTAAAAACCTAACCACCTATTTGTTTAATTTGTTGTACGGAATTCACCAAGTTACTTTCCCGGTGAGACTGAGGATTTAGAAACTCCAAAAACGATTAGGCGCCACGAAAGAGTCACAGGGCTCAGCCATGCTAAGAAACCATCTCATCAGAAAGCAGCGGTGAAGCTGAACTATACCATCCCCGGGGAGAGGTTGTATATCAGAGAAATGTTAAGAGACAGCAGCGAGGACTTCATATTGAGTGAGTCATGTGTCATTGTAGGTGATTGATTGTCTGCCCTGTAGCTACAGGAGAGTTGGCGCTGCCCTAGTGTTGGTGTGTTTGAGTCAATGTGTGTGTGAGGCTGATGGGTAGCCTTGACTGCTGATAAGACAGTCGATGGGAGCCTGCAATGACTCTGTCCACACATCGCACTTTGGTCTCTTTCCCAAAGGTATGAGTAACAGTTTTTATCTTTTGTTCATTTGTTTGTGTAGACATAAACTATCCTGACACAAAGATAACATACAGCAGAGTACAAACATTCAAAAATGCCACAAGTTTATGTTTTTCTGGCATGGCTCTACTCTCCACTTTGATTAGGAACAAATAATATTATACCTGACCTTTGTAACTTATTTCTCCCAATATCAGTAACAATTTTAAACCACTGAGACTTGTACAAGAACCCAATCCAAAAACTCGCAAAAATTAAAGTAATCAAATAAAAAGTACTAGAATTTCTCAGTTTAATAAAAGCAAAAAAAGAAAAATAATGACCCATTTTGAGTAAATATTCCACTAAATAAATAGGAATTACAGACAGTAAGGAATTGTTCAGGCTACGTGTTAAAAAAACAAAACAAAAAACAACAGTGTAACGCACCAAGCACACTAAATGAGTGTGATTTTTTGTTCTTGCACGTAATTACCTATGGTTATACTTATAAGTCTACCTGTCAGATGAATAAAAGCAAAAAACAATATAATATTTTCCTCTACAATGATGGTAGCAGCATAGTAAAAAGTCTCACCAGTACAATCCTGGGTCTGCCACTCCAGACACTGGCCGTAGGGGAAGGAAATGACATACGCAGAGGAGTCTACACAGCGCTGAGTACGTCCACACCACATGCACTCCATGGCCTGGCTGGTGCAGTTGGCACAGCTGGTGCGCAGAGCACAAGGCGTCTTACAGGGACGAGCACTCTGACTCTGGGGACTCCCTGAGCAAGGGATAGACAGCACCATGGTGTGTGAAACATTAAATGACCTGTTAGCTATATTTGTTTTGCATTCAGTGACATCCAAATAGTAAGATAGTGTAGCTGTAAAAACACAAGTTTGACTATTTTATAGATCTGGAGACAATATGGCACATTCCTGTTGGAAGCAGCCATCAGAACATAGATACACTTTGCTCATAAAGGAATTGACATGGGTCAGCAACAATACGCAGGCAGGCTGTGGTACTTAAACAATGCTCAAGTAATATTTAGGGGGCGAAAGTGTTTCAAGAAAATATCCCCCTATGACCCCATGACCCTACCACCATGAGCCTGAACGGCCAGACTACTCAAATTACTCTGACCTCTGTAAACTGTAGAAATGGTTGTGCAAGAAAAAGACAGCAGTCTGAACTTCAGCGGATTGCCTGGAACGCATCTACATGTCTAAATGCATTGAGTTGCTGCCATATAATTGGCTGATTAGCATTTTGCACACTGAGCAGATGTTCCTAATGAAGTGGCTGGTGGGTGTATGGTTTCATTAGGTGCGCTAACCTTCAAATACATTTTTTTCTTTTGTCTTTCTATTCTTTTTTTCTCACCAGCAGGTTTTTCACAGATCAGGCCATCAGTGGTGGCAGTGCAGGGGTTGGCCTTAAGACCAGCCATTTGAGCTTGTTCCAAGTAAGCACAAAAGCCTGAGTCACTGGGCTCTCCAGGTGACCATCGCAGGGTGGTGTTGGTGAAGGGGGATGCATCCTCCCAGCCCCAGTACGACACATTAATCTTCCTCAGGCCAACCCATGGAGATAACATCTGTAGAAGCAGAAAGACAGGTTTGAATTAGTCAGTGACTGACTTTATGTACAACATATACAAACTTTTTCTTGATATTCTGTTATGTGGAATTAGCACTGGTCATTAACTTGGGAGAAAGCTGACAGTCCTTATGATGTTACTTGATACTGTTTCATATCACAGTAAGAGAAGATCCTTCCAATATTTTCTTCAGAAGTTAACTGAGCTTTATTCATAGTTAAATATAAACGTGTTTCTGGGGTGACAAAGATGGTAAAAGTCTCCATTCATGTTCCCTACAATATTTCATAAACTCTTACGTAGAGTTGTGTAAGTAAACGTTGCACAAATTTAGACGCTGCCCTTTAGAGAGATAGCTGTGCTTCTGTCAGATTCATCAAATGAAAGAGTATAAACACAATTAATCCTCATCCTGTTTCTTTCATAGCAGGTCACGTTATGCTTTTTATCACCTAAGCAAGAAGCACATAGTAATTTAACTAAGACAACATCTACTTTGCCAAGAAGACAGTGTCGTGTTTTCCATTAAAGTGGATCCTAAATCAAACCATCTGCAAATGACTGTAATTGCTATAAAAGCACAAACTCATTCAAGATTTCAAAAAGGGCCAGAAATTACAGCAGCTGATTGAAGTGTAGTTCAGTGAACATTTGAATTATCTGCCGACAAAACATTTGTGACGTGAAAGAATTCTTTCCCACAGCTGTGATTCATTTCATTAGATAAATTCAGGATCCCAAGAATACTGTGACATTGCATTTATATGTCAGCAAATGCATATTTTCGCACGCCTTTCTGTGTCTAGTCAGCTCCTCCATTTGAAAATCCTTTGTAATCCAGATGAAAAGAAAAAAACCTTTTTTGAAGGCATAGTAAATGTAGGTTGTGAGATTTTGATTTCTAAATGTCAAAAAATGAAGAAAATTAACTACATTTGTACCCTCCACTGTTTCTCTGGACAGATTGGATTCATCATGAAATGTTGTCAAGCATGTCAGATTCTCATATGGAGTTCCTAACATGAGAATTAGAAGTGAACATTTCAGTGTGGCGGTCATTTATAACCATGCAGTTTGTCTTTGTGCTCCATGGTGGCCTTAGAAGGGTTTTTTGCTTTCTAAATGTCCAATTTCCATGGTAGATAAAACACATACACACCCCAATTAGAAATATCTTGAATCTATGGAAATGGAACCGCCACAACTGCTTCTGTTAATGATTAGTTGCTTGTGAGCCTTGCTTTGTGCTGGTGAGAAACACATTATTTGGCATCCAATGATAAATAATGTATGGAGGCAGGTTTGTGTACACATATATCACAGAATGGCCACAATTCACAAAGTTGCACCTGTGTCAATGGCACGAAGATGGTGGCAGTTGTAACCTTAAGTTACATTCATATACAACTTTTTAATCATATCTGGGCAAAATGCTTTTAAATTTTGCTTAATCTCAGACCAGACTCATCCAGTTTCCTGAGGATAGACACAAACAACTGAGTTGATCATTTTGTTTGGAGGATCTATTGGAAATAATTACATCTTTTCAACACTGGCCCTGAAGTGATCTAGCATACACTTTCAAACCTTTTCTTACAGTTATAACAAATTTCAACAAGAAGGAATGCCACCAAATTTGGCCTGGTAAAACCTCAGGTACATCAGCTAAATTTTTAAAAAATTTATACACAGAAGATTCATGCATTCTTCATATGACCAAATTAATAAAGATAACTATGAACAATAATTTTTTAAGGTTGTGACTACACATCGTTTTAGTCAGGAGTGCTAAAGATGATTAAAAACCTAAATTATTGGCATTCCAATGTAACTTTTTTGTAGAATACACACAGACTTGAAGAATATAGCTTTCACCAGGAACCTCTATTCTAAAGTGATAACCTACATCTGCTTCCACACTACTCTTTCTTATGATTATCATTCCAAACATGTCTAAAAATTGGATTTATATCTTCGCCCACCAACATATAATGGTGCATAAACAGCCACAGCTATTTTATAAGGCATACAAGTGGAAAATAATGAATACCTGTCACTGACATTGTTTGCATGCCTGTCATTTCTGAATTTACTGCATGACAACCACCCACCTTGTCTTGTAGCTGATACTTTTGTAGCTCTTCCAGAACAAAATTGACCTGTTTGTCTGTCAACAAAGAAGCAATATTTCCTCCAAGGTTTTTGCAATAATGCTGGGCATTGTCATAGCTCTCTCTGCTGGAGTTGATCCTCAGGCAGACCTCACCAACCTGGTGCCAGCCATCCCCACACAGCTGGCCTGCATACAGAAACACAGTACTGTTTTTTTTTTCCTTCGACTTCATTTGTACAATGAACTTGCATATCTGTACATTATAAAAAGCATAAAAATGATATTTTTAGAGACTTGTAATCCTCAAATTTTCATTCATTACACAGAAGAAAACGAACAATATGATTAATAAATAGATGTACAGATATTACACATTTGGGGTAAAAACAAAAACCTCAAAGCAATACCTTAGCGAGGCGTGATTGCGGGTGCCGCTCAGGTGCGTCCGACTCCCATGCAGTGGCGCTGCAGACCACGCCCCGCCACACACATTAACCAGGTAAAATACATATTTAGGCATAAATTTGCAATTATCTATTTTTCATTTTTTAGCAGCATAGTGCTTTTTTTCCCAATTATTTTTTAAAAGTCAGGTCAAGGCTCTAAAAGCCCAAAGGCGATATAACAGTTTTTGTTTGCTACGTGGATCATTTTAGTTCAGCTGGGTGTCTTTCCTTTTGTTATATTTCTTTAAGAGTTCAAAATGTGTTAATTACATAAATAAAATGGATTTAATAAGCAACACACCTTAGTTGTTCACACAAAGCATAAAGGTAAAAACAACAATTTATACAGTGTTATCTTCATTTTAGACGTCAAAAAGTATTTGCGGCTCCCAGTGTTTTCTTTTGCGTGGAAACTGGGTGTTAAAGGTTGCCGACCCCCATGCTAGACTAACACATTTTATATTACAGATTTATTTTTTTGCAACAATGCAACATCAAGGAGGGGGAGCAAACAAGAAGAATGGTGTAAGCAGCCTTTACTTGGATGTAACTGCAGGTTTCATTAGTCAAGCAGGCATCTAATTGATATCCTTCATGCTGCCAGTTGAGGGTTGGTATTTAGACCAAGTCTAATGAGGAGCAGGTGTGCAAGTGAGCTGAGAGTCAGCTGAGACCAAAGTTGGATCCTCAGTGAAGGTAAGTGATGGACAAAGAAGTCACTGATACTGGAACAGATGTGATGGCCTGGAGAGTAAACTTTTCTGCCAGAACAAACAGATGACTGAACCACATTAAAATAATTTCTTCTGGCTTATGTGATTAAATATTTATGAAGTTAATATTAGAGGCTGATGTAATTGTTGATTAATGCTGTCTTGGATTAAAGCAGCAAATTCTTGCTTTGTACAGACCTGACAAATAGGATTCCCAGGAGTTAACAATATGTCGCCCGTAGGATAAAGGAACAGGACTGAGTAGAAGCGGAAGATAAATTCACCCATAAAACGCATATATGCACTCATTGTTCTTATCTGGGTCACTAAAGTGTCTTGTGGGAGACTATAACAGCGCAGAGGCCGTTCAATTAGCCAGGATGAAAGGAAAGAATAGCCATTCAGTCTCCAGAGCACTGCTGTTTATTTTGGTCTCCAGGACTGATTACATTCACATGCCTATAATGGCTTCCATCACCAACCTTTCCAAAACAGAAAAGAAAATACCTGCTCTCTTTATTTATTTATCTTTTTTACATGCAATATAAGTACGCAATAATTGACTGAAACAGGAGGAGAAAGTAAAGTTAAGGGTTAAAAAGGGGGGAGCGTAAGAATAAACAGATTGACTGGGTTACAGTCTTTGTGTAAAAATCAGAGATAAACATGTTGGACCATTTAGAATGAGTCATAACATGATGTCTAAAGAAAAGGCCACTGCTGTCATGGTGTTAGAGACAGCTTTAAATAACCCAACTCTTCTTAGCCATCTCCACATAAAACTCCAGGAAAACAGAAGCTTTGTTTCGGCCTCAGCATGTTAATGGACTCAAACAAAAAAGAAATATCTTATTTATTCTGTGTGGTCTGCAACGCTTCATGCCAAGTAGCATAATCTTGCCTGTGGACATATAAATACTAGAGAAGTGGCAGGATGGTGAAGCTCCAGTGTTGCAATATAAGAGGGTAGCTGCAGAATACTATCAAATGCATGGAAGATGCAAATAGTAGTACTCATTTTGATTTACAGAGAATAGAAGCACATGTCTGTCTTCTATCTCTGTCCATTTAAGCTTTAAACAAAATACAATCACAGCCTTAGTTTCCTAAACCTTGAAAATAAACATACCATTACAAAATTATACTGCCAGAACCACCAGAAAATGAACTGCCGTTTTCATCATTTGGATAATAAACCAATGTGAAGTCTCCACTCCACCAGAGAAATATTAAACTGCAAGGAAATGAGTCTACTAGTGCTAGCACTGCTAACGTTAAAGCACACTTGATAAACTACGTACATTTGTGAAATATTAGGCAGATGATTGTAAGGGCTAAATTTTCAATGGTAATTCAAATACATTTCATTTATTTAAAACTGTAATTAACAGTTTTAAATCGCTCTAACATTCTGAGGCAACAACTGTATGGATGATCTTCAACTCAAGTTGCAACCTCAGCAGCTAAAAAACAAGCCACTTCCCAAACAGTTCCCACGGAGTCCAAAAAACAATAGAAAAAAATAATAATTAGAAAACCATAACTTTAGAATTATTTGGGGATGTGGGTAACTACTCGACTGTACACAGTACGTTAATGCCCTTGCTATTTGGCACAAAAAGTACTAACCAGTAATTATTTTAAATCCTGATAAAAATCTGGCACTGCCATGTTAAAGGCCTAACTTTATAGCATTAAAATATTTTTACACCCTGGTACAAAACAACTTTGGCCTCTATGGGGTCTTCTCTCATAACAACTGTATAGTTGTCTCTTCAATCTGGATACTGGAATTAAGGGCGTGGGTGTTTAAATGACACTGAGTTATGGTCAGTCGAATTCTGCTAGGCCTCACCTCTGCTAAGTGTAGTCACTGAATTAGATCCCTGGGCCATGTTTGTGTCTTTGGTGTTTTTGGTGCAATTTTAATGGAATGATCTAACATAGAATAACTTGCTATAAGGTACAACCCACCCAGAAGATCCAGTTTGTTTATTATTGATATCATGTTAGTTTTAATTAACTCATATGTTTCAGTGCTTTGCACCAATTTACAGTTGAATGAAGTTTCCTTGTATACATTAGATGATTAGATTAACAGTACACTGTCTCATCCAAATATGGATATGATACTAAAATGAAAATGAAATGCTTAGGCTTCAAAATTCAGTCCAAAACCCAATGCGTCATACATATATACCGTCTGTGGTTTAACCTTTCTAGGGCTGTCACACTGACAGAATTTCAGTTCAATAGTGAAAAAATGTTCACAGTATTGTAACATTTATAGAATATTTAAAAAAAACAAAAAAACACTGTAATAATGCTCTGACTAAAATTGATCTATGGTTTTATTTTGTACTTGTTATTTTCAAGATCTAACTCAAATGAAACGTGCATGTTGGTAGTGAGATGTTTCTGAACATAATTGTGCAAATGAACAATTACCAAATTATTTGACATTATCCTATGTGCAATATTGACACAATATTGAGTACACGTTTATAATGAACCCCCCCAACCTGATCCATTAGCTTGAGCATAATTTTGTTTTTCTGTTTCACAGACCTAGCCCATTAGTAGTTCTCCTGTTTAATGGACTGCTGAATTAGTCATCGGAAACATTCCTAGTTAGTCTACATTGTACTGTCATGAAAAATCTTGATATTTCTGCTTCGTTTTATCCAGTTTCAGACATGGGTTTGAACTGCAAATGAACAAACTACCACATTCCTGAGTAATAATCAAGTTATCAAACTCTATTATCCCAGCAAAACATAAGGGCCCGCCATCTTCGGCTTAAAGCTAGTACAAGTTCACAAGTCTTTGCCAATGAACCCAGCAGGTCCTTATAACACAATAAAACATGGAACTGCATCATTTATGGACTCAAGTAGCAGGAGTGTTTCCTGTGCCCTTATATTTGCTAGCAGTAAAAGTCAAAGTAGGAGCAGCTATGGCTTTAAGGCTGCACAGCATAACTCAAACTTGTTAGTCATCCAAGGATTCATATTCAGAACATCCAGTAAACATTTCTAATTGGCCTACTTCTCTATGCTGCTGAGTGCAGAGCACATTTCTCAAGTGTGTGCATGCTTCTATGTGTGTGTTCATACTAATCCTGTCTGAATGTATGCTTGCCTGAATATGAGGGTGTTTATTTGTGAAGACCACTAAGACTATGCCACTGGTTAGTGTGGGAACATGCAAAATGTTTTGTCTTACTTCACAGTATGTTTTATATGACACACATTCCAGTAGTTCTGAAAAAGTACTGCAGTCACTTCAGGGCAAACGCTACACTGTCGTAAATATCATCAAAAAGATTCACAGAGCATTTATAAAACAGGTTATCCATGCGTGCATTTGTAAACTCTTTATGTAAATAGAGTAGATTCTCAAGGTGTTCTCATTTTGCTGCATATGGCCTCAATCTGCATGAGGAAGCAGATTAGAAAGCAAATCACAAACATGCTGTGCAAAGACTTTGCAAAGCCGGGTGAAAAAGTTTTCAGATTCACTTGGAATAAAATGAGCTTCATGAATTTAACTTGAGGTACTTAATTTGCTTGCTACTATGTTACATGCGTGAGTGTTTCTCCTCACCAGGCAACGCCTGACACTCCTGCTGCTGTGGCTCCCACTGGCAGTTGACGTTCAGCAAGCAGCTCCTGCAGCTAGCCAGCCTGAAACACTCCAGCTCTTCCCTGCGCTTACACCTGGATGAGTCTCTTACCGTCTTCAAACACACACACAAAATAACAGGAAATAATATCAGTCGGGCTAGAGTTCTTTGACAGTTTTCTCTTCAACAATAAATACAGTAAAGCTAGAGAATTCGATATAGTGTGCAACAAATGGTGAAAATGAATAAAGTATAAATGGGCGTGGTGATTTAAACAGCCAACAGAACATGCAGAGTGGAAAAGAAAATCAATATGCAGGACACATTATACTGAGATGTAGTTTTTATTCTATATGCTGCACAGTTACACTGCAGCAGTTTTAGCTATAAGGTTTCAGAACAGAAAGGAAATTTGTTTTTTTTATTTAAAAGTTTCAAAAAAAAAATCTAATTTGATCAGGTACCAGCAAAGTGTACTTTAGCCTAAAAAACAAAATCCCATTTTCTGCTAAAGGATGACACATCTTTATATCCATGATTGCACAGGTAAATACAATCCTGACCTTCATTTTTTTAGTCCACCACTTTCTTAGCATATTAACTAAAAAGTGATTTCTATGAAAACCTTGAAGGTTAGACAAAGGGCCAAGGAGAGGTCTTTGCTCATGTCCTGTTTTCATGACAATTTTTGCTTACGTATTTTCTTGAGGATTATTGAGCGTACATTTTGTTTTTCTGCTCCTGAAATGGCATTAAATGGATGTGTCATTTGGATTGATCCAAAAACAGACTCATGTTCAAACAAGCATGACAAGTCTTGTCTCAGAACAGAGACCATATTCTATGATTCTCTTTATTGCTTACAAATTATTTACCAAAACCTTCAAAAGCTTTTGATCAGTAACAATTTCTGCATCACTCAATGACGTGAACAGCTCCTCACACCATAGTGTTCTTTTTCTCACACCATTTTTGGTACCACTTGTTGGAGAAAGAAGAAATGCATGAAATACATGCAAATTTGTACTTATATTGTCCCCCAGTGTCCACATAACCTTAGGGACTATTCTGACCTGTGACCTTGCAGCCCAAACCTGAAGCTTAACAGGAAGTGTCAAATGATACACACATGTCCCCTTCTCCTGGCTCCGTGTTTCCACAAGCTCAGCTGATGTTCAGACAACATGGACGGAGGGGGAGACAGAGACAGAGCGCCGCCATGCTGCTGGGCCAGCTCCAGAGTCAGCTAACACACACACACACACACACAAACAGTCCGATCCATTCACAGATTCAGATCAAATCCAGCCAAGCACGTAGACAGAAAGAAAGCAACAGATAGCCAAACACACAAAGAAACACACACAAAGCAGGGTTGAGATTAAAAACAGAGACTGTGAAAGGAGGAAACAAAATGAGCAAACGTAACAAAATAACACGAGAAAATATTTATAACAAGTTTAATTTCAGCCCAACAATTACTTTGCTTTTTTTTTTTTTTTAAATGTTCATTTTGATGCTTCAGAGAATAAAAGAAAAAACAAAAACCTTAAATGAGCGTGTGTCTGTGTGATCATTTAAAAAGATCACACTGATTGGTGTTGATTGTTTTAAGACTTTATATAAGACATCGACAGCTTCTTCCTTTAACCAGTCATTTGAAAAGCCTCTGAACTTTCTTCCAGCATTTATCAGCTCACGTTTTCAGCTCACGCTCAACAAAGGATCGTTTCCAAATGGCTGCATCTCCAATTCTGAGTGCAATTTTGGTGACAGACAAGGAAAAGCCTCAGGCCTCGGGAGATTTATTTATTTTTTAAATGCATTTTCTTTAATGGTCACTTGAGATTGACTGCAAAAGCAAGTCAATCCTCACAGACTTGTATGATAAAATGTCAAATTTCACAGCTCTATAATAACTAAGTGGGGCATTTTAGGCATGGCCAATTTGACAGGTGTCCCAAATTAGGCAGCTGGAGGCAGGCCTTGCTTTAAATACTTTGGGTCATTACACTCGACCTTTCCATTGTCTTTTGTCACGTTTTATTGAGTAATCTAAGATTATGGCTTGCTGTGAGATACAGATCATCCAAGAAGTTTCTGCTTTGGTTTTGTTGAGTGTTGTATGCCACTTAGCTAACTAGCAAATGTGTGTGTTCCCCTATACAGCTTATGGATGAAAACCATACAAGCTACAATTAGCTGATTAGCCCTTTTTATACAAATATAATTACCTCTATCCATATTTTATACTTTCTATGGTGCCAAATTGCATTGATGCTCAGCCACTGACAGAACAGTCTTTGCACTTTTTATGACTTCTAGCATTGTCAGGAACCAATATGTTAAGTATTCCATCAAAGATTTAATTCAATTATTGTACTATCAATACTATACGATAAGGTTTACCATAGATATTTTACTGATAGTCAGTAAAGCCTCACCACAGTGCAGTTGCTTGAGGCAGATATGCACTTCCTGTCCTCACACCACTGACATCCTTTTGTGTTGGCAGTGCAGCTCGCACAGTCTGAGAAGCGGAAACACTGCTCATCTGTACTGTCTAAAAATGGAGAACACAGACAAATTAAAAAACATAAGCACATCGGTACAAAGGCAACAAAGACACTAGGTCACAGCCTTTTCCCCCCTAATCTGTATTGTTACTGTCTAAATAAAGTGTATGGACAAAATGCTTTCATACTATTATGGACTGAGCACAACTCGTACAGTTTTACTTTCAGTAATCGATTTCCACTTATTGAAATCAGCCAACAAATGTTTCAAAGAGTTCATCTGTTGGTGATTTGACTTCTTGACTAGCAAAGATGTAAATGTGATTTTCATGGAAATGTCTATCAGTCAGTTAATACATATAGTGCACAGAGGTGAACATGTACAACTACTTAAACTATTAGGGCAGTGTAAAATAAAATGTATTACCATATTTGGATGCAATAATCAGGAAGCTACCAAGTGACAACTTCGTTATTCGGGATTTGCAGACCTAACACTAAGACTGTCTCAACATGCTAAACATAGATTGCACAGGCTGGCTCAGGCAGTAGAAGAGATGATCAGTGTTCACAAGGCTGCTGGTTTGACTACATGCTCTTTTTGAACTATAGTTTCTATAATTTGTTATTCTGGCGTCAGTAAAGAACACATTTTAACCTGTTATTGGGGTGTATTTTGGCGTGTGTTAGTCATTTATCGCATTACCCAGGAAAAAAAATTGAAAATGTAGCATTTAACTTTTAAATTAAGGTTAGATTTTATTTTGTTTTTATGGACATTAATGGGATTTGTGTGCTTGGGATGACACATAAATGTTGTCATGAGTTATGAAGGTTAGATAAGGTGTATGTGAATTGCAATGAGCAGGCTTTTAAATGCAAACCCATTGATTTGATCTTTTAATTCATTCAATCCATGTGGGCTTATGCTCCATTTAAAACTGACAGCAAAATCATTTTCATAATTACTTTCTACTTAAACCTCGAGCGAGGTGCCTGAAGCAGAATACCTGAAGAGCTACCGCATCTACATCTGGTTCAGACCGATCCTAATTACTTTGAAATTAGGTAATTGTTGCAGTGCTGACCTTCTGTTCCTGTAATTATGAATTGCAAATATACTTCAGAGCCCTCCAGAATAATTACGATTCTTGTGAAAAAATAAGCCTTTTGGGAGTTGCACTTGTGCTTGATTGTGTGGTACATTTCAGGAAAACTATGTTGACATGGCAGTGAAAATATTTAGACTGAAACAAAGAAACAGATGCATATAAATGGCAAAGAATTTGCTCAGTAAACAGAAGCATAACATACCAGGCCGAGCAGGGCAGAAAGGAGCAGGAAAAATGTGGTCGGGTGGTGTTGGCTTCCAGGGGACACATCTACTTTTCACCCAGTGACAACGAACACCTGGCCCGGCAGTGGCGCACAAACCTGGGCTAGAGAAGGCCTGGCAGGATGGAGGCGTGTAAGCCAGCACGTCATTCAGAAGCATACCAGAAAAGCCTCCAAAGATGTACATGGAGCTGAAGATGAAGAAGGGACGATTATACAAACTAACAGGAAAAGAGAACTTATACAGAGAGCTGTGGAAGGAAGCAACAGCGAGACACTACACGCTTTATACAGATGAGAAATGCCTCCAGAAAGGAGGAGAAAGTTAGAGGAACACCTTTAAAAATAAACCTGGACTTAGGTGGTGGTGAGGGGGGGGTGAAAAAGAAAAGCTGCTATTTTGAAGCAGTCCTTGTGAAGTTCAAAGCTGACATTTCTGAGCTCAAAGCTGACTTTTTGGTGGGTAAATGGTGTTAACAGGTCAGGCTGTCATTTCTCAGCCCAGCAATAAGTCAGTCGATGAAACTCCTGCAAACATTTAAGTATCACAAAGCACTGATATTTATATTTTCACTATAACTTTTTCTATTTCACCAAACAAAATGTCTTGTACTCTCCGATTGTCTGGGACTGATGTTCACAGATTCTTTTCAAGAAAATCAAAATCTGTTTTCAGGCTAAACCCTACGAGCAACAAGAAATGCTCAGTGCATCAACGGCAGGGTTTTCTTTGTTGTACATAGCTGTAATAAGTCATTTGAAAACCACATCTTTCTAGAAAGCAGAGCCCAAAGGCCATTCACACATCCGCCTGCATGTGAATGAGGGTGAGAAAAGGTTAGAGAGGAAAAAACTAGAAATGAATATAGGTCTCGAGGTAATGAAGTGAAATACACGTGGACATATATGCAGTATCTATATATAGAAAGTGCAAAGAAAGTTTCTGACAGAGTGTAGCAGGAGAAACATCCACATACAGGCGAGAGCTGAGGTGGGAGAGACGTAGTTTCTAAACAGGGAGCTTCAGAGGAGCAGGCGGAGGAAGAAGTGACAAGAGAAGTGCCAACCAAAACTAAATATAAGATTGAGATAAAAAAAGATCAATCCATAAACAGTCTACACAACAAAACTATACCAGTCAAGGAGGAAGGCAGAGGCAAAATTCACCTGAGACGCTCAAGATTTGAAGGACATCACAGGAAGACATCAAGGAAATGAAAAAGCTGTGCTGGAGTGTCACGCATTGTGGATAGATGTGTTTTATTTGCATGAATGTAATTTGAGCAGGAAGGCTTGTTCTTATATTTTTCAAAGGTTGAATATCACTGCTGAAATGTCCAAAGGACGATTGGTAAAGGTACAGATTTATGATTAAAGTGGCACTTTTACAAGAAAACACTTAGGAAATGCAAGTTCATGCATGTTTTGTGAACCAAATCGCTTTATTTCAAGATACACTCAGAAAAAATAAAATACTTTGTTACCTTTAGTAATACGGGGGCTTGTCCTTGGGCAGAACTACCGTTATTTGTAGGCTATGACTGTTTCTCCTTCCAAAATTACATTAACTTCAGAAAATACATTACAAAGAACTTTCTATCAAAGTTTTACTATTGTATATAGGGTGGAAACAAGAATTAGCCAGATAGAGTCTGGGATTGGATCGGTTAGGGGGACGTGTTATGAAAAGCAGAAACTCACCCGTTGCTAACCACAGCAGAGTGTCCAAAGCGGTTGATGTCCCGGTGCAGGCCTGGTCTGGGAAGGACAGTCCACTCATCACAAGCTGAGGACGAGCACATGCAGACACACAACGATGTTTAGGAATATATTCACTCGTGAGTGTGTGCTGCTATACTGCTGCAGCGTTTGAAAACCAAAACATAAATAACCCACTTATTGAGGAAGTGATAATGCACTGCACAAAATAAACAGACAAAGAGCTACTGTGAACATCACTGTAAGCAGCAAAATTACAGTTTTCCTTAACTGGTAATGCTAACGATAATATACGACTGGATAATATTGTCTTCATTTTTCCCCATGCAGTTATAATAGAAGAATAAGGAGAACCATACGTACTATATGCAAGAGCAATGAGCAGTAGAGTGTGACCCACAGCTCAACCCCTTCCCCCAATTCCATAAGAACTCATTACCATAACCTTCTCACATCGAATTATGGCGATCGAGAGATGATAGGGGAGATAATGTGGGAGCTGACTTCATAAAACACATCATGCCACAAATATGATCATAAAACAGCCTCCTCTCTTTCTCTCTCCCTCTCAAGTTATCATTGGTGCTATTCAGCTCTGTGTGTTTTACTATTTGGATTTTACAACTCTCTGATGTTTTAATGACCCCTACATACTCCCATTATATTAATATGGAAATGACTGAGTGACCGAATGTGTGTGTGTGTGTGTGTGTGTGTGTGTGTGTGTGTGTGTGTGTGTGTGTGTGTGTGTGTGTGTGTGTGTGTGTGTGTGTGAGAGATAGATGGAAAAGGAGTCCAAGTTGTGAGTGTAAATGTGCCATTTAGCTATAGGCGCCTTTCCCTAAACACAGAACGCTGGTAGAGTTGAGGACACCAGGTTGCTAACGACCTCGTTAAGCGCTGTGCTAATTGGGAGCGCTTGTTTAAGAGCGAGGGATGCCACAGAGGACGCAGTGACGGGACAGACAAAAAGAGGTTATTCTAATCAACGCCAAGAGCAATGGGTTCATAACTAGCAGGGGTTAAAGGTCATTCGTATTAACACGACAAGAAGAGTGATGCTGATGTAATCAGGCAGCTCTGAAGAACGGTGATTGTGCGGCTAAATTAAACAGCACCGGTTTGTAGGTATTTAACTCAGGTTTTTTTTTTTTAAATAGGTTAAGTTTTAACCGATTTTTAACCTCCCACAGCAAGATTTCTCAAGTCTTTTTGCTCGAGAAACTCAAAAATCACTAAAGCGAGTAAGTTGTGGGCTTTGAAACGACCTCCCTGAGGAGATAATCTGCGACCTCCTTCAAATCACTTCTAAAAACACATTTTTACAAACTCACTATTATGTGATGTCATTACATTTTTGTGCAGTCTTTTTCTTTAACTGCTTTTAAACAGGAAGCTCTAATTTCCAGCTTTCTGTTGAAATTCTGGATTCGGCTTTGCTAGTCTGTCAAAGCACTTTGCAAAAGAACCATGTAAATGGAATTATTATTTAATATTGTTTGACAAAAAGACTGATGAATAATATTTATGAATAAATAAAACTTAGGGTTTAAACAATGAGAAGCAGAATACCAAAAGTTTATTAAGAATGCACAAAAGAAGGGCAAATAATTTATAAGACAGCTGCTATTAACACTAGACATTTTTACTCCAGTGTGGAGATTTATCCTTGTAGCATCTATTTCTAGAGCTTTGCACACACACACAGCTGTTTGTCAGCTCATGTTTAATATAACCTGCAAGGACCTGAATCAAATTGGCACCTCTACCTGGGTAATCATCACTCAGTGTGGGATCCAGGTGTGCACAACTATATGGCATCTAACATCCATCTAAAGCCTGAGTCACACGTGGTGCTAAAAGTTTAAATATTTTTCACTTGTGGCACTTGGCACTCTGAGCACCGAAATAAGCTTAGGCACTACAGGGAATCAGCAGTGAGGCAGGAGTTTGTTTCCTTGAGAACTTTCCAAGTTGTGCTGGCTGCAGAATAAAGCAGCTGACGTTTATCTTCGATATTTTATTCACTTGTTTTGCTCCAGAATTAATCATTACAACCAAAACTTCACTTGAATTTGTGCATCAGAGTTAATAAATCATGTTGTTAGTACTGAATATACCAAGGTGCGCTTGGTTTGTTATTTTCTCTGGACTGATTTACTGTTACTGAAGTCAGTGAGAGAGCGGTTAAAAAGAGAACGGGCCCATATCTTTTAAATAAGCAGGTTATTATTAAAGCCAGCGCTATTTTTAATTAATTTGCAAGACAATTATGACAAAATGTCAACAGCTTCCTACGTTAATATTTCCGTGTGTTTTTTTTATGTTCACTTTATAATATAATTATTAATAATTAATAAGCCTTGCAGTTCTTGTGAAGCCAATAAACACCCTCGGAGACCTGCTGTATGTTTCATGTGATTTAGAGAATCTACCACATGAAACAGTCTGCAAGACACATAACTGCTAAAATAAGCAAACTAATAACCAACAGCATCAGAAATATATAATAAAAAATAATACGGTTTTGTTGTTTTGTGGAGTTCTCGCTTTTGTTGACCGAAATGTCCCAGCTGTTTGCAATCTGTGTTCCAATAGAAAGATAGAAAACAGTAAACAAGCAGATTTGCATCTCTGTGAGAGGACAGATTTCTGATTGAACGCTTTAAAGTTTTCTTCTCTTTTTTTTTTTGTAGGTGACTCAACGTTGTGACTCCACCTCTAAGGGAATGGATAGTAACAACTACATGGACAAAAGATGGATTTTCTAACATAAGCGAAGCAATAAAATCTGAGGTACTAATTCTACTAAATCCTAAGTGGACAAAAAAATTATTAAAAGGAATTAGCAACTCTGAATGTAAATGCCTCTAGGGAAAAAAAAAGTATTCTCATTTTTCCATTTTGTGTCCCATCATTTTCCCTTTCCTGTGTCTTCCAGTTTGACTGAATCTAGACCTTTCTTTATGACAAGTTCTCATTAATTTGGGAAACCCTGACGAGGCTGGGAATGGTACCTAAAATGGATATGCTGTTAAAAGGACGGATGGATGGACTTATTGTCTACTTATTGTTTGAATGACACATTTCAACTTGTGGCATTTTTGAGATTTTACTTCTTGAGGATCCAGAGCTTCCCCATGCACCTTGGAAGTAGGAGTGAACTTGTGCTTGAAAGCTCTACTCTATAAAGAAAATGTAATGTGGAACTATGATTCGTGCATGTGAATCAAGAGCCTGATTGTGATGATGAAGCTGACCTCAAACCTCCAGCCACAGCTAAAAATCTTTCTCTAACAAGCTCTAAATGAAAAAAAGATTACAACCTCTGTGACTTTTGATCCCATCCTCTAGCCATAACCAGCCACCCCGAGACTGCTGTCAAATTGTCCACCCAAGAACTGCAGGCTCAACAGATACTTATCAGCCACAACACACATACAGTCATACACACACACAGACCCACACAGATTTTAATTTCCTCTTAGGATATGAGAAAATCTGTGTTAATAATGCATGGTGGGACAGAGGGAGAAATCACGAGTCCAGATCGAAGCAGCCGTGCGGCCGGGCTGATTGACAGTTTGATCGGATCTGTGCTAATGGAGAACTTGATGGAGAAAGGCGGGAGGAGGAGGAGGACATGGAGGTTTGAACGGCAGCCACTGTCTGCTCCTCAGATACATCCCGACTTCCAACATCTTCCAAACAAGCTTTCAGCTTGCCACAGGCCTTTCAGCGAGATCTGTGTATGTGTCAGGTGTTTGCGTGTTGCACACAGAGCGTGGGCGTGCGCCTATGGTGTGTCAGGTTGGAGAGGACTGCGTTTTTAATCAGAGTTCATTTTCCCCCAAAATCTAATTAGAAGTGTGAGGGTGGCACGGTTAAGGGGAAGGGAGGATGTGGGAGGATGGGAGTGGGGAGGAAGGAGAGCTGAAGGGGGAGAATTAAATTCAAATGAAAAGTGCCTTCCATGTCTACCTGAATCTAATGTGTGGCAGCAGAAGAGCAGGAGAAGCTAATAACGTCATGTCACCCCTCCAAGGTTAGCGCGGCAAAACAAAAACAAATTAGTGCTCCAAACGCCCCCGCTCGCAGCGAGTGCAGAGACAGGGAGGAACGGAGGAGCAAATGGAGACAAAACAAGGGATGGAGAGAAGTGACTTCACAGGTGGAACTAATTAATTATCTCCTGAAGAGATGCGACAGAGGGCAGAGCTTTAGAAAAGAACTTGTGCAGATCAACACTTTCTGTGAAGACGCGTAGATACGAAGCCAAGCAACCCCCTGTCGTAACTCTAAACATGTATAGTATTTTTCACAGCATGTCCTATTTAACACTAAAGGTTTCCCCCATAAATGACCAAATTGTGCTCAGTCGAGACGCATTATTCAGAATGACAGCAATTAACACATTTCTCAGACTTTCCAGAAACAAATTTGTATTTCTTTAAAGTCAAGAATCAAATAAATTATCTGCTGTGCTTTTAGTTACGATGTTATTGTCAAAGCCAACTGATGTTTTTTGTTCTGCTGCTTGAAGCCACTTTAAGAAAAACTGTTTCTCAGTAACTTGTGTTCCACTGCAGGAAGCACCTCTGCACGGCCTCCTTTAGTGCCATTTTGGAGGAGAAAAAAGTAGCTAGTCTGAGGATTTTTGAGTGCCCCTGATAGCCTGCTTATAGAGGTTCAGCAATCTTAGGGTATAAGAGCTATATTGTGCTTCTTGTTGTGTCGATATACTGTTAGGATGTTTAAACATGCCCTGTTTTGAACACTGAAAGCAGTATACATACAAATAAGGGCAGTGAGCCCAAAACTTAGGAGGTTCTAAATGCTCCGTTTCTGTTTTTTTTTTAATTTATTTATTTATTTTTTACTCTCAGTTCTATGTGATTGGAACATGGACAGTAACAACAATGATAAACCAGGATTATTTTGAACTGTGACTCACACAAAGCCACCCTGGAATAGTCTAACAATAAAAAGAGGGAGGTAGAATTTTATATAAAAGGTCCTATTTAAGTCTGAGGATTGCTGCCCTCTCTGAAACTTCAACAGCATAAACTTTGACATGAACAAGAAGAAAAGCCTTTAAGCAGCTCAGCTCTCTCCTTTTTTGTTATTAAATTCCCCTGTCTGTGCACATGCAGAATTAATGTCGCAGTTAAAAGTGTTTTTCATCACCTCATGTTTGGGTGGAGCCACAGACATGTAAACAAACGATATAGGGGCCTTTCCTGTATCTACACCACGTTGTGCCAATATGAATACTGTAACTTCAGCACCGTAACAAGAAGGAGAAGACGTTTTCTTCTGACTTCTTTCCATTTATAAGGAGATTCATAAATGCCTTCATCGTGAAGTTCTTGTACTTAGAAATTCACTGATACAGGATTTTAAGACCAATACTCACAATGAAAGCTGGTGAGTTAAAAATAGAATAGATTCTTTTTTCAAACATGCACGAAAAATAAAGAGATAGCATATTGTCTTAGTAAAGACTATATGCTAATTCTATTTAAAGATAATCTTGTTTGTTTTGTTTTAGGGGTTTTGTCGCGTATTCCTTGCTTAAGTTCTGCCCAACAATGCTCGGATCAGCTGGTTGTTATGTTTGTGGACTTCCAGACACATTTAAGTTGAAGTGCTTTCTGGTCGGAAAATGATGGTTACTCACGATGATGGTCTCCACTTTATACATTTTAATTTATCAGCCCTTATAAATGCAGATGCCAATAGAGCAGTAAACAGCTAATAAGGTAACATTATCTGTAAATGATTAAAAACCAAAGACAGGAATCACAAAGAACAAAGTAAAAATCAAAATTTTCAAATTTAACTTGAGGGCAAAAATCACAGATTTAGCTAAAGTTAGCAGGGATTAAAGGAAAAGTGTGAATGCAGCAAGAGAAAGAATGAAGACAGGAAGGAGGAAACTATAGCTAGGAGACATTTCTTGGCTCAGATTTAAACTCTTCTTTTTTTTAAGCTCCTCATAACCCTGAGTGTGTTAACAGTCACCACACTGGCCCAGCGGAGGCCTTTAATTCCACATAATCCCTCTCTGGGTGAGAGGAGTCTGTTGCACCACAGTGAGGAAAGAAAGGAATTCCATGCGACACACTCCACACCGATATATGATGCTAGTGCAGCTTTTAGCTTGTCTAATTATCCCATTAAGCAAAAATGCAACTACTGAAACATAAACTATTTTGTTTCCTTAAACCAAGGCAATAGTAAACTGAACATCTTTTCGTTTTGGTCGGTTGTTCAGCACTAATTGGAATTCTTCATCCTGGACTGTAAGAAACTGATGCTGATATTTCCTTTCGGGTATTTAATTAATCAATTCCTTGAGAAACCTGGCACCACAACACTCTGTAGTGAAAGGAATCATTAGGGTTTTTTTTACTTAAAAAAAATAAATGCCCAAAAAACAAACGAAGAACAAATTTCAACTGCCAGTGTGTCAAAAAATATAATGTACTGTGCAAGGAACATGGTTACAACAGGGATGGAGTAATTCTGTAAAACTAAGAAGATATTTAAGATCAAGGTCGTAAACCAGATAAACCTCTACTAGAAAGAATAAGATATATGTCGAAACACAAATTTAAAAAATACATAAGTTGAACTAAAATATTTATATCAATATATTAATGTGTATGTTTTGTTTGCTATATTTGAACTTTCCTTTAATTTTTGGTCATTGACCACACACACACACACACACACAGTCAGTTTTATCTCCTTACATCACCTGGAGGATCCTAAAGACAGTCAGGTTTGAACTCTGTCTTTTGCTGATGAGCATCTATAAAATGTTCACTTCACTGTTTGTTGGTTTTTCCTGTTGGCTAAAAGATGCTTTCAGACAGTTCAGAACTCACTTTGCTTATTGCTGCAGGAGCTGCAGTTGAAAGAATAAGGCTAAAATTGTCCTACGCACATCTAAACAATATATTAATATAATGGAATACAGAATTGTATTCATGTGAGGTTGTTCTTTGTCTTAATGAAAGAACTGTGAAATTGATATTTCTATTAACTTACACAGCATCTGTCCTGGTTTCAAACAGATTAGAAGCCAGGACATTGTGCTAAATAATACTATACATGCAAAACTCTTCTCAAGCATTAGCTTTGTGTGTAGCAGCCGTGTCACTTTTAACCTGTAATATTTAGCCTTTTTGTATTTTTGCTGTAAAATGATAGTTTTATTTTCTTTGTAAATTATGCTGCTCTGATGCCAGCTCTCTTGGCCCTTTCCTGGCCTGACTTATCGAGTTAATAAGCCACCTTACGTGAGTGGTTAGTCTGATTGCTGAATTTAAAACCTCCAGCACTGTGTGGTCCTGGTTTCCTTAAATGTGCTTGCTGGCTTATGGCTTCCTACACCTGGTTCACCTTTGCTCAAGTTTTCCTTTTGCCTCCTCATTCCTCACAAACAATCTAGTCTTGCTCTCACCCAACTCAAAGTTCATTATTTGAACTTTCCATAAACTCATTTGAACCCTTACTCAGCGGTCACTTTGGCTCTCCCAGTTCTCTTAGCCAAACCTTGACATCCTTGCTTTGAAAGGGCTTCATTGCAGAAGATGCAGTCCATAACACTGGGGAGCCCGCTATAATGTGCAAGAAGAGAGCCACACTGGAAAACAGCCTGCAGCTGTCTCAGAATGTCATGACCCCCAAGTCGTACATTTTTGTAACACAGTGTATACTTCAGACTGTTCTCCCAAGAAAACAAACAGCACTGGTTGTTTAAGCAAATCCCAGAGCAGCCGGTGTTTGTATTCAGGGCAAAACCGTAAAACTGCCATTGAACTAAAACCTACTGTCACACACAGAAGAAAGAGCTAGTGAACAATAAAGTGTGGGTCGAAGTGTAGTTGTTTTTTGACACAGGAAACCTGTTTATACTGCCTCGGAGAACAAATAACATAATCATTCTTTACCTTAACCTAATTATTCATTTAACCAAAATAATTATCCAATGCTGACTCTTAACCAAAAAGTGTTCCCATCACAGATAGTGATGTTTACGGTTTTGTTTTTTGTTTTTGTTTTTTACTTCAAACCAAACCAACTGTTCAGTGTTTATGAAATTATCATATATTTCATGTCTGTGTTATAAACATAACCACTGGTTTTGAATGTTAGCAGCTTGTTGTATGGTTGTTAACTATTATTACTGCCATAGATATTACAAGTAGACAATCTGCAGGGCAGAGCCCAGAACTCAGTTATTACCTGATTTAATGGTGGTTGTTCCACTTCGGTGGACAGAAATAATGGGCAACGCGTTTTCACTTACACCAAACAACAGTCCCTTTAAGAGGCAGCGGGACTTCCAACGGTGGAATAAATGCCTCGAGTTTCAGTTTTTGCACAACGTTTGCAAAAACAACATGGTTATGGTTAGGAGAAAATCATAGCTTGAAAGCTCACTTTTCTAGTTACAACACTGAGGAGTGTTGGTTGCTTTCTATTTTGATCAAAGTCTAGTGAGCCAGCAAGCATATACTTAAGCTTTTACCTATGGAAACTCAATCAGTCAGTTAGCCAAGCATAATATAATGATAACACTGGAAAAACTCTTGGTCCCCATCAGAACTGCTTGATGTACAAAATGCCTTTTATGTCACATTTGTACAAAGGACACATATGCAGTTTTAACAAAACTGTAATTATAAACAAAATATTATAGTAAACATTTTTATGCACAGCCTAACCATTGATTGCTATGGTTGGTCTTGACTGGTTGACGAATGATTGCTGAAAGTTGCTTGCTAGTGTCCAGGTGAAAATGGTCAACAATAGGTATACATGGCTCCGGTTAAAACCACTTGTAATAGCTTCCATCCCTCTAGTAGACTGCTGTGTTCATCCATAGTTCTCGTGGAGGAGTCTCGGCCTTGTGCAACTGAAGCTTTAGTTAGATTGCAGGTGCTGTGGAGGTTCGCCCGTCTGTTTAGGCTGATAGGTGCACGGCCCTAGTGTCACTGTGCAGGCCACAGCTACACCTTGGTGAAGCAAAATGAATACGAACCTAAAGCAACATGTGGGCCAGATTAAAATGTGCAAAGGCCCAGTTAAGTTACACACATGAGTAATATTTAAAAAACAAATAAATATTTGACTGCAACATATTATTTTCTCCAGCTGATGATCATTCATGTCATCATCTTTCCTCTTGGTTTTTCATTTTCCCACCTAAACTATAATGCAGCTTCTATCTGCCTCTCCGGTAAACTCAAGCTAGAAAACGGACAAATGTTGCAGGTGATAAAAGCAGTAATGAATAAATTATGATATTTATGAAGACAGGGGTGTTTGCACAGAGTTAAGGGACACGTAAATTCACACATTTATTGCAAGCGTTGATGGAGCGAAAACAGTATCTGAAACCATTTGGCTTTCACCTTCATTAAGATGGGGACGTTCTGTAAACCCATGCCTGATTGTTTATCACCTTTTATTTTGCCTTTTGTTCACAAGCTTATCATCATCTTCACCCTGGCACACCTTTAATGTCTTTAGGTAATTCTCTTTCACAAGTCCGCAGTGCTTCCATTCCCCTCCCTAAATCCCTACTTCATTTACTCTTTATTTCTCTTCCACTCCGTGTTCGTCCCTCTCTCCTTCTTTAGCACTATTCTCCTTTATTTCATCACCCTTCTCACACCTGCTACTCTAATATCAGCAGTCGCTTTTTTCCTGTTGTTCTGTAATTTACAGGAGTGACGAGAAATATGAAAGAGAGAGTGGGAAGGACGACAGATTTGGACAGTGGGCTGATATTTCCAAGTACAAAAAAGCATTTTAAAGCCCATTTTTATAAATTTAAAAGAAAATACTTGCAGCTTTCAACTACAACTCAAACACGGAATAGCTGAGCACATTAGCATTATAGGCAGACCTTCTGTCATGGCTGAAAGCACTCTAAGAAACACTCTAAACAACTCTTGAGAAACACTCTAAACAACTTGTCCGGAACTGTTTTTATCATTTAAGAAACATTTCTAAACTCAGACTGCTGGTGTCAAAAGCAGAACTTGAGATGATTCTTCATGCTTTTATCTCTTCTCGTTTGGATTATTGTAACGGTCTTTTTACGTATCTCAACAAATAAGCTCTCGATTGCCTTCAGTCTGTACAGAATGCAGCGGCAAGACTTAACTGGTACAAACAAGAAGTCACACATTACTCCAGTTTTGGCTTCTCTTCATTGGTTTCCAGCAAATTTTAGGGTTCATTTTAAAATTTTAGTTGTTTAGAGCTCTGCACGGTGAAGCTCCCCAGTATATCTCTGACCTGTTGAAACCTCATGCTTCATCCTGAGCACTTAGGTCTTCAGGTCAGAGGCTACTGGTGGTCCCACGTACTGGGTTTAAAACACGTGGGGATCGGGCTTTTCAGGCACTGGCACCTAGGCTGTGGAACTCTCTGCCGTTGTCTTTACGCTGTCTAGACTCTACTGACTCCTTTAAAAAGCAGCTGAAGACATTTTTATACAAATGGGTTTTTAATTAATTTTAACCTGTATGTCTGATCTTATTGTGAAGTACTTTGTGATTTTTATCTGTGAAATGTGCTATATAAATAAATTTTACTTACTTACTCTAAAAAGCTTCTTAGTGGATCTTAGTTTGAGAAGTTGCTGTCGAAGCAGTGGTTGAGATTTCTGGATAAAACTAAAGTTTTAGTTAAAGTGACAATACAACAGGTCATGACATCACTTGACAGGTTTCAAAGGACTATAATAAACCTGATCAGCAACTTTGAAAACAAGAGGAGAGCATCAACATCACCTACATAAAGATGGCGAAATAGATGAATAATTGGTCAAGTCTAGTGCTGGGTGTATGTAATTCTATGAATGCACTCAAAAAAATATTTAATCTGATTACATTTAACATTTGTGATGTGGATGTGGCCACCAACTTTCAGAGATAACAAGCTCCTGACCCTTACAAAAAAAGCTAGGTAAGCATTAGCATGTTTCATTTTCCCTGATATGAAAACTTGCTCATTTCACCCAGCGATGCCTAAACAATCTATAATTGCTGCTTCAATAAAATTGTTTTCCCAATTCTTGGCAGACCGTAAATTTAAAAAAAAAAAAAAAAAAAAAAAAAAACCATTCTAACTAACAATATTTAAAAATATAAAACTTTTTTCTACAATATATTTTTCCCAAGTATAATCCCTACATGATTTCCATTTAGACGTTTTAAGGCTCTGCTCCTTTTGTTCCGAGCTTTTAAATTCCAGCAACATCCCAACATACTGCACTGACATCTGTTCGATGAACTGTGGCTAAGCGGAAATTTTTAACATATTCTGCACCTCGAGAATATAATAAAACCTAAAAAGTATCTTAAATAAATAAACAAAGGGTCTCCATTGCCTCTCACTATTAGCGCCATGTGATTAGAAATCAGATTTGACAAGGTTAACCACCACACCCGAGGCTCTATGCCATGAATGTCTCACTCACACCCCTGATCACATAGTCAAAGAAACACTGATCAGTATAAAAACTGGCAGACGATTATTCTGAATGACTTTTTTTTGCAGTAAAACAATTATTTCACCACTAACAGACACTGGCAAGCATTGCTGACCTTACATGCAGATAAATATACAGTTAAAGAACCACCATCACCAACATGCTGCTTTTTCCTGTTCATGTTTCACTTTCACTCGATTTTTTTCAGCACCTTTTGCATAAATATTCGCACATCTTTATCGTTTCCTCCTTCTTTCTGTTAATCTATCTACTGCACACTGTTTCCTCCTGTGAAGAGCAGAACTAATCTACATCTTCCTCACCTGAAGCCCCTTTCATTATTGTCTCTCTCTATCCCTGTCAAGGGCTGTTAATGTTCCCATACCATCTGGTTGATGGTGTAACTGGTTAGCCTATAATGGGATCCTTAATCATCAATACTCCATACCTATACTGCAGTGTTCGCAACCTTACACAGTCTTGGTTTCTTTCTTACTGTCTCTTCTGGCTGCAAGAATATTTTTAGCTTGTTTTTAGGTCTGTCACAGCGCAGTAACGTTGCAGCTTCCTCTATGTACTATTAAGGGCATTTCAACATGCTGTTGCTGCACAAATTGGATTCACAGCAGGAAATCGCTTCCAAATACCATATGCATGTGTGTTTCTTTTTAGAAGAAAGCACTCTAAATGACTAATAAGAACAAATAAATACTACATAAAGCTTGATGGTCAGGATGAGTTGAATATTATGCTTATGAGTGGCTAGTGAATGGAACTGCCCTGCAGATAATATCACCTGTGAATACAGAATATAAATATGTAGAATGCTTATAATAATACCAGAACTGAGAGCAAACCAAGGCTTATCGTACATAAGATATAGAACATCATTTAAAAACATGTTTTCCTTGCAAGCAGGAGCACTCAGAGTGTAGATGTGAGGTTAAAGCATCCCCTTTTAGTCAACTACAAGTCATGGTTAGAAGCAGCAGGCAATTTTATATGTAGAAAAGTAGGCACGAGGCAAATCTGGCCTTTTAACAGCAACAGATGGAAGTCGAAGGACAAAAGAAAAAAAAAATCAAAGAGAAAACCCCAAAAAGTGAAATTAATTTTTTAAAAGAGAGATAAAAACACCATGTTGTTACCCAGTGGTGATTTTGAAGCTTGGTTTTTAAACTCTGACTTGAATATTTTGACTGTCATCATCTTAATTTTTTGAACATACAAAAAGCGGCTCTGAAAACAGACACACTGCACACTTGTGGCTTGGCAGAGCTCTATATTAAACCATATTCTACTTTCTGCTTTACTCACAACAGGACCATATTTACAAAATAAACATGTCAATTTTTTGGAAACCAGAGGAGTCGCCCCCTGCTGGTAGTGGGGGGGGGGGAATTATTGTTTACGGTACTTCTGAATTAGCTTCACTTTTGAGACTCAGACGCTACAGCCACCTATTATATACAGTTTACTGTAGAAACTGAATGTTTTGGTTCCAAGTAGTATTATATCAAATTAACAGAAAATAGGAAATCTATCTGAAAAGACATTCTGTGAATTCCATCCAGATCACTCAATGAAAGGACCTATTTTCCAGCCTTAGAGGAAGAATTAAATAAATGAAAGCACCTTTAGATGTTCCAGTTATTAATCAATAATAACTAATACCATCAGGCAGGCATATAATTTATCACAAATTAACTCAAAAACAAGGAGTGCAGCAAAAACTATATCTCACTGTCTTATCTGCCTGTGAGAAGAGACGGTGAAATATACCCACAGACGCCTTATCTTAACATTATTAAGTCAGTTTTGGATTACATGAAGATACAAAAGACCCTGGCATGACTAAATCCACATGAGAACTCTGGAGAGGTGTTTAGCTGGAACAACCTACCTGCCAAGTGGCTGACCTTTAATAGCTGTGCACAAGAAAACTGGTGTTCACACCAACATTTGCTTCAAAATCTAGCATCCACCCATGTGAAAGTGTCTGTTTATATGTGACTTGTTCTTACCAATATCATAAGCCAGAAAGTCTGCAGAGAAACACTTGGCTCCGTTGCTCAGAGATGTGTCATTGTGAGTGTTTCCCCCAAAAACCAGCATTGTGCCACTCAGCAGCACCGCCGAGTGGAGGTACCGTGCCAAACCACTCTCCTTGAGGATTAACCTGCGTGCACACACAAACACACACCCACACAGAGTTGGGTTAATCAGCAATGTGAGGCACGTCAGGAAAGCATCAATTTGTCAGCTATGCGTGTGTCTGCGTGACATGTGTGTCCATAGATGCATGTACTGCAACTGATGGCATCTGTCTCAGGTTGTGACCTGGCCTGTGGTGACTGCCCTTCATACCAACTGTTCTTTCACAGGAGACACACACACGCACACGCACACGCACACACACACACACGCGCACACACACACACACGCGCGCACACACACACACACACACACACACACACACGACATTGTAGGGGGTCTCAGTCTGTGGTGTCCAATCTCTCTGAGGTCAAAGGTTGTAAAGTAGAGAACAACTGCAGTGTCTATCTGTGGCTAATTTACTGCAGCAATGCTGATTTTCTGCCCTGCCTTCAACTGATTTAAATCTTCTCATACAGAAACTAGACCCCTTCATGTCAGACTTTTTATATGTACGAGCAGCGTCGTTATCTCTATTGTGAAAAGGCAACGACTACTCAGAACATACTTTAAATATGGTATTGAAACAGCGACCTGGAATGGAAGTCATATTTATTGATTCTAAAATATTGACAAAAAACAAACAAAAAAACCCCAAAACAAAACAAACGTCTACTTCTAAGAGCTTGAAATATCTTTATATTAAAAACATTTTTATCAAACAAAAAATACATGTGTAATTTAACAAATCCAATTAAGGTAAAATTGCCAATAAATGTAAATATCTCACACCATTACAAGGTTATAAAAATGTAAAATCAAGCATAATGAATATAGAAAAAGCCAACAATCAAGCAAACCAAAGACTAGGTGTTGGAATAGCTACCAAACTCTTTAGGATATTTTTTAGAGGCTTCTACACTCCCAGGGATGCAAAAATCATCAAGCTTTAGTGTTTTTTCAAGGTTATTCAATTGACCAGGGTGAAAAATAAGAGAAGGCAGTTCTCCAGGTTTGAGCAAATCCTGGGTTACCTGTAGAGCAGCCATCTACAGGGAGCAAACACGAGAAAAGATGGGGAAAAAGCTACTGTAGAGCTGTACAGAAGCAAAATGTGCTGTCGTCCAACAGTTTGGAATAGGAGTTAAACTGACCAGTATATGTGACAAATTTAATGGCTACAGATCAGTTGGAAACCACTAACATATAGATGTCATGTAGAAAAGATTGTCATGCTGTGGGATGCCTGTCAGAAGCTTTACACTGACAGAGGCCAGATGATCTTTACATTGGTAGGGAGAAGTATAAATCAGTGGAACACCCAGGGATGTGTCAGTCTGGGAATTTCATCAGTCCAAGAGCTCAAGTGACACTCGACTCCAACAACACATTCCAGCTGGAAAGTGAGAGGCACAGAGAGATTGCATGCACATGTGAGCATTTGTTAATGTATGCCTACTTGTGTGTCCACTGTCCACATGTATATTAAAAGATGTTAAGAGCACGATAGAGCCCAGCATCCACTTTCACCAATCCATCTGTCAGAGTTCATCTGAGGTCAAAGCTCCTGGCAGATCCTGGCATTCTCACTCCAGTCTCCTCTTTCTGACAGGAACTTGGTGATTTTCCTTCCTCAGAAAGAGTTTGTGTATATTTAAAGTGATTACACAGAACTATTAATATTATCACATTAACTAGTTATTAAGTCAGCTTTTATGCAGACTCTCTTTTATCCTCTAAGACATGAGGCTACAATAAATTATCATATTTTCACTACTATTATTAAGAACTCTTATTAAACATGTTTTTTTATTATATGGTGAAACATTTCTATATTAAGCTGTGATGTAAACAGTACAATATCTTTATAATAACAGGCTTATTTGCAAACACACCGCTGTTGCATTCACAAATTTATCTTGGTCTGTGTAACAAAGTTGCTAAATTCAATGATTTCAGCCTCAACGTTTAACAAAGGTAAATAGGACCATATCAAAGGTAAATACACCCATTGTGAAGAACTGTTCCTCAAGGGATACTCTTGTTTCTGGCACATTATGATTTTGCATAAATTTCTGTTATGAAAATCTCTCCTTCATGCAAGTCCTCTAAAGGCTGCAAGAATGCATGAATAATGTCTAAAAGGCAACAGGGTGGAAGTAATGTTTTAATCATCTCAGAGTGACTAATGACATCAGGAAAAGTCAGGAAAAGCAGCAGGGTTAAAAAGAACAAAATCATTATCTGTAATGTAAAGAAGAACATTTTAATGGAAACACCTGCAGCTTTAAAACTGCAGTACGTGAACAGGCCGGGGACACGAGCTGACCAACATCTACTTTTGGTAAATTGCATGTGAATCAAAACACGATTACAGTGGAGTGATGTTTGAGCTGTGATTTGTTGGATTTCAATTAACTTTAAAACATGTTTGAATATTTATGCTGGTTCTGTGAGCCTGTCCAGGATGCACCCTGCCTATGATCTAAACTAAGGGTTGACCTTTTTTGCAGCCAGTGAGGACATTTTCTTAAGACACCAACATAATATAAACACTACTTTTGATAGCTTGGGTATATTTCACATATTTCTAAACACACACCAGCTATTAAGCTGAGCCAAGCCATGTAGCAGCAGGAACCTTGCTGCAAACTCACAGAAGTGAGTGATTTCATAACAGAGTGCATGGAGTGCATGGTGTGCTATGGCCAAAAGATAATGAGGGAAAGAGTAATGGACTCATTTCACTTGTGTTATTGATGTAATTCAGTCACAGGCACTATGTAGTCCCTGCACCCCAATTAGAGAACCACTCACCTCGTGCATGATGGGATTGGTCAAACCTCTGTATAGCCCTGAACACGGCAAACAGCTAAACTGGAGTTACCATGATTCAGACAGCTGTTATGTTTACTATGGACATCAAAGTAAATTTCTTTTTCTTTTTTTTGATGCTGAAGAAATCATATCCATTTAGCATTAAAAAGAAATGTTTGCAATTTTAAAAAAAATCCATAGTACTGTTAATGTGCTCTCACCATGTTCTTGTGTGGACGTGGTAGCGGTACATGTGGTCCACCAGGCCGTATTTGTTGTTATTTAGTGCCTTGTATCCCCCGTGGACAAACACACAGCCACTGGCTTCATCATACACGCTGCTGTGACCGTAACCTCCCTGGACCACTGCACCTCCGGAAGACACAACCTGCCACGAGTTAGACCCTGAGACACAAACAAACAGGGAGGGGGGAGAGAGAGGGGCTGATTAATGGAGTGCACCCCTGTGGAAAGATCAAAGTTGATCACTTAAAATGTTTTTTTATGCTTTGGCAAGTTTGGCTTTTCACTGTGCTTGCCAAAAAGCAAAGCAGTTTTTATTCCAGAGGTGATATAAAGCAAAGAGAGGAGAGAGCGAGCCAAACAGGGAGCGAGGCCACAGAAAATTAGAGTTTCTTCAGTTTAAAAGCGGCCTTTCAAAGAGCCAAGATTAATTCAGGTGCATAAAAAAATGATTTTAAAAATGGGCAGGGGTTACGTCATCAGATAAACCCCAATAAATAAAAGAAAGTAAACAAAGCCTAAGAAGAATTTTCTGAGACCAAGCGTAGTATCAAAAATAGAGACAGAAAAGGGAGGAGAGAGTGCATTTGAACTGAAACTGCTCATGATTCTTTCAAAATCTGAGAATGACGATTTCAAAAAAAAGAAACACAAATCTGAACACTCCACAAACTTTGTACAAAAAGGAAAATGGAAACACTTTAAAATTACAAATCATAATAACTGCATTCCTTCATAGTAACATCACAGCGAGAGCCATAAAAGACAATTCAGAGAAAGCCGATCTATTTGGTATTGTGGATGGTTATTACACCAAAGCTAAATTAATTTCAAAGTTCTAAGATATTTGGAGGCAAAATAAAATAAAACGAAAATAAAATGCCTCATTTTTATGCTCCATGCAATATTTCATGTCACTAACTTTGTGCCTTTTTCATGTCACAGATCATGCTTTGCCCGCTCTGTACCTTCCTGCAGGCATCTCTGGCTCCAGAGCTGAATGTTTCAGGTCAGCGGTTACCAGCTCACCAACATGCCCTCTGTTTATTGTTATATTGTTTGTTGTCTGTCGTTTATGCTCTTTTTTTAGTCTTTGCTTTTCCCTCATCCCATCAGGTTACACCAGATGGCCACGCACCCCAAGTCTTTTTTTTTTTAATGATTAAACTTTCAAGTTTTTCTGAGGTTCTGCTTGAAAAGGACATGCCCAAAGTGAACTGACCATTTCTCCGCAATTACAAACTGTGTGGTATCAAACTAAAGTTAACACTTGTGAGACTTCAGAGGTGTAAGCATCACAGCAGATGCCACTGTGTCAAAGTAACTGAGGGTACAACACAGCAAACTATGAGGGAGTTTTTCCTGGCCTGGCCTCTTATAGCATATAACCCCCTTGAAAATATGCAGCAGTGGATCAAAAATGGAAGAAAACCATATATGAGAATTACCTGTGAAAAGATCGATGCTGCTTAAGTGAAACTGAGCAAAGTTAAAGAGAGCACTTTGCAGTTACTTTGCATACTATATGCGTTGTTTGTTTTGCAAGTGTTGACGGGGAAGAATAGAAGAGGAATTGTTTTTGTGGATCTAGAGAAAGCATTGATGTACGTGAGGGTGGTGTAGGACATGTATGAGCACAGTGAGACAGTGGTGAGGTGTGCAGTTAGACTGAAAGATGGGTTCAAGTGGGGGTGGGATTACATCAGTGCTTTGAGCCCTTTCTTGTTTGCAGTGGTGATGGACAGATTGACAGATGAGGTCAGGCAGGCGTCTCTGTGGACTATGTTTGCAGATGACATTGTGATCTGTAGGCAGCAGGCACAGGAGAGTCCAGAGAGGTAAAGACATGCACTTGAGAGAAGAGGAATGAAGGTAAGTAGAAGAAAAACAGAATGCATGTGTATGAGAGGTAGACAGGTGTAACAGTGAAGCTGCAAGGACCAGAGGCCACGAAGGCAGATGTGCAGAGGAGGGATAGTGAATATATTGGAAAAAAGGATTTTGAATATGGAGTTGTCAAGAAGACAAAGAAAATTAATGATTGTAGTGAAAGACATGCTAAGAGTTGGTGAGACAGAGTGGATGCTAGAGATAAGGTCCTGATGGTAGCAGCCAGAAGAACAAAATTGCTGTATTTTTGTTGTATATTTTTAGCAGGGACGCGGAAAGTTTGTTTCATCTTTTAGACCAGAGTTTCTCGTCTTATATATTAATATTGACATCAGTCTTGAAATGATTTAGCAGCCTGTCGATCTGATTTCTCTTTGCTAATGACAGCATTTTGCCCAAAAAAAAGCTTCACTGAACTATACTCAATTGAGAAAGGAAAAATGACAGGAGAAAAGAAAGCCGGCGAGCAACTGACAGCCGACCACACACCTGGAGTGGAAAAAAATAGCATAAAAGAACAAGAGAAACAGGGGTAGGAGGAAAGGCAGCACTGAAGTGACGACAAGAAAGGAGAAGGTCAACTCTTATCACATCTCTCACAGCTAATTGCTGTGAACCCGCTTCTCCAAGTGGTCATTAAATCCTTTTACCTCATATTTTACACTTCGCTTCGACTCCCCCTCTGTTCATTTCCACACTACACTGACTCCTTCTTGCTCCTTCTGAAGCCTAATGATGCTCAGTGCAGACTTACGTTGTGACACTGTCAGAGAAAGAGGAAGGAGGGAATCGATGGAGGTGGGTGAAGATGAAAGTGATAGACGTTTGAGTGGAGATAAGGAAGGAAGAAGGTGAGGCAGAGGAGCACACAGTGATGTGGACAGAGGGGGAAGAGATGACAGAGGGGGTCAGAAGCTGAGGCTGGCAGGTGAAAAGAAAAATACAGAGGGAGATTTTAAAAAAGAAAGAAAGCATGTGAGGAGCAAATGAAAGAGTGCAGAGGGAGGGATGGGAGAGGGGGAGAAAAAAAATCAAGATGACAAGGAGGTACAGGAGTGAGGGGATGCAGCGGATTCATTAATCACCGTCTTCTCCCAGACAATCCAGCCTAGGTGCCACCTCTTCTTAATGACCACGCTCTGTGCACTGGTGTGTGTAAAGATTGTGTGGCTGCACACACCTCTGCTTTTCAGTCTGTGCATCTTGCGGGAAGTGTGTAAATATGTGTATGCTTGTGTGTTTTCCTCTCCAGAATTATTTAAACATTTGGTTCTAGCGCCATCAGCTGGTGTACAACATTACAATACCGCCATCTTCTATACAGCCATAAAGACACGGAGTCAGATATACACTGATGATAAATGCAATATCAACATTATTTTAAAAGCATGTGAAAGCGATGCTACACAGACAAAACTATAGCAGTAAACTTGCTTTGGAGAAGATTTTTTCAACCTGAAAAACTAGAACCATCCACCCATTTCCTCAGGGCCTCAGCCAACCAGGGTTACGGTGTGGCTTTAGTCCACACAGTTAACTTTGCAAGCTCACATTCATCTATCACAGACAGAATAAAATCAGTAATCAGTCATACATGGACTGTTAGAGTAAACTCCTCATAAAACCTTTCTGCTATCAGGGAGCAGCACTTAGCCTGCAACTGTGCAAAACTGCATTCTTCAAGAAAAATCTTCTAATGTAGTCGGTGTTTTAAATTCAACCAGAGAAGCTTGGGGAAGTATGGCTCACAGACACAAAGCTGAGACTAAGAGATTTCAGGGCCTGTGCGTGTTGTACTTCTCAGTTTTTAGATAGTCTGGCTTGATGTTTTTCTCCAGTCATTTTAGTCTTTAGGCCACGATTGTGTTCAAAACAAACTGAAATGAAACACAAGGCTGTTTATCACATATCTGACTATTGTGTGGTAATTACATTATACTCCACTATGTACTACAACAGCATGTATACTGTACAGTACAATGTTATTGTAAATTGTACAAAAGCAGTGTCAAACCGGAAACAAATGCCAATTGCAAATCACTCCATTCACAAGAATATGAATATGGATGTATTTTGCTCATTGTCTTCTTATTCTGGCTTCATTTATTGGATTTTATTGTTGTGCCATGCATAAAACAACACGCCCAGCCCAGATAGATTGCAACAAAGCATTACATAGCCAGAAAGCAAAGCCAGGGTAGCAGCATAACCTTTAAGCAAAGACTGCTAACCTATAAACACCAGAATTATTAAAGCACCCATTTTATTCTGTCATCACCAGTGTGCCACAAACATTTCTGAATTGTTAAAGGACATTTAATTAAACCTAGACTTTAATGTCTTTTTAACTTATCACTATAACAACAAAGAAGAAAATTCAACACGTTCTCATCTTCTCTTAATTCACAGAATTCACACAACCTGTAGTCCTCGTGCTTTTAAAACTGCTCACTTCAAGGACAAGTGGAAGTATTCTTACTGACAACTATTGAATTTATGACATTAGACTTCTTGATAGATTTGCAGTAACATAGGTCCACTAGATTTTCTTTGCAGTTAAAAAATACTGTCTCTTTACTATGTCTTTACTTTTTCTGGAACAAGACACTTTAGCTTCAGTCATCAGTCAGTCAGTCTTTTTTACCATAAGCCTTTCTACCGGTTGGGTGCCCCTCCTCTGGCTTCCATAAGTGCAGAATCCCCTCCTCACATAAGCTATTACTATATGAGAGTTCAGAGCAGTCAGAAGCTTTTGTCACTGCTTGAAACTTTGTCCACATTTGACATGAACATCCAATGGTAGAAGGAAGCAAAAGGAAAAAATGGCTTTCCTTTTACTTGCACCTAAAAGCACCTAATTACGGTCCAACCAGTTCAAGAAATGTTCTACAGAAAATATCAGCAGTTTTTGATGGTTTCTTGTGTCCAGCTTACATCAGTGAAAACCAACTGAAAAGTCTCTAAAGGACGATGATATTTTTGCACATCGTTCAGCAAGCACACTTACTGATGTTGTACTCTTGCACTTTATTGATGTAGCTGTAGATTGGTGAGTAGCCGAAAATGATGAGCATCACTGGCTCGCCATTGGCCAGCTCCACCACGTGCGCCATGTGTCCCTCCAGGGCATAAGGAGGTGGCGGGACTGGTTTCCGTAACGACCAGGTACGCCTGGGGATGTTGAACACCCACATCTCATCTGTCACATTAGCAGGACCTGCTTCCAACTTCCCGCCAAACATGTAGATGTCATCCTACACAAGGGAAACACGAGGCAGATTTCGTATTAGAGTGATGTGATGTTTGTGGAAGTGTTATGAAGTTTTGCCTGAGCTCTAATATCTAATCACATTTGAGCAGTCTGCAGACCTTCTGATGGGCCCCCTGGTTGTCTGATAGTAATAAGACTTCAGAGTTCTTACCACCCCCATCATGATAATGAGAAATGTCTTCTGCAGCAAAAGACAGCACTGTGTTCAACAAAGACAAAACATCCAGACATTGATTCAATCAATATGTTTTTAATATTATTACTGATCTTTCACCACTTTGTGGGGATTGCAGTAAACTAGTGACCTGAATAAAACTGATCATCTTGCTTCAACTTTTTGCTGCGTGATCTTCAGGGGTGCACCTCGATCATCCATAACATCGTGACCAATTGCCTAATACTGTGTTGGTCCCCCTTTTAGCTGCCAAAACTGCCCTGACCCATCAAGGCATGGACTCCACTAAACCCCTGCAGGTATCCTGTGGTATCTGGCGCCAAGATGTTAGCAACAGATCCTTAAATTGTGGAAGTTGCAAAGTGGGACCTCTTTGGATTGGACTTGTTCGTCCAGCACGTTCGACTCGTCTGTTGGATCAGACAACGCAGGCCAGCCTTCAGTCTTGGCTGCCCATCACCCAGTCTCTGGTTCACCACTGCTCTTTCCTTGGACCACTTTTGATTCATACAGAACACCGAGAAAATCTCACAAGAGCTGCAGTTTTGGAGTTGCTTCCACCCAGTCGTCTTTCATGACATTTTGGCCCTTTCCAAAACCATTAAAATCCTTATGCTTGCCCAATCTTCCTGCTCCCACTCACTAACAGGTGCCACGATGAAGACGTAATCAGTGTTATAAACTTTACCTGCCAGTGCCCATAATGGTATGCCTGATTAGTGTACATGTTACACCCTGACAGTATCACTACAAGCCCAAATAAGGACCCCAAAAACCTGCTGTACACTTCTGGTGCCATAAAACAGAAAACACCACAGCTCCTTTAAAGATCCGAGTTTACTTAGTGGCATAAGGAGGAACTTGATAACATTAGGCAGGTGGTTCTAATATGGCGTCTGTTAGCATCAGCTAATAAAATCACTTGTCTTTGCAGGTGCTGCTGCAGGAGCACTTAGCTGCTGTGAACCTTTCAAGAACAGCTATTAATGCATTTTATACTGACAAACACCTTTGGCACAGTAAATATTTAGTCAGTAACTGTAAATATGAATATATTAATCATAATAGCTGTAAATGAAAAAAAAAAACTGTTTGCTGTTCTTTTTTGCAGCCTTACACCTTGTCATGCACCCATCAGCCATCGTGTGATTCCCATCTGCCAAACATAATCACCTAAAATAGTGAGTAACCAAAAATACCAGTGTGAAACTAAAGGGTGAGAGGTGAAGACATGAGTGTCTCATGAAAAAAACAAAAGCACGTCTGCTTTGTCCTCAAGTCAAAGACGTTTCAAAAGAAACTCTGCCGATGGAGCAAAGTGATTCCTTTCATCCACCTTCACAGTAACAGGGTGGGTTTGAAGTTAAAGCTGTGTGTATAGTAAACAAGCCAGGAGTTACTGCAGGCTACAAATCATCAGCAGGCTTCAGTCAGTCGCTCTGACCTCCTCTGGATCAAATCTCACCTTCAGCACAGCAGGACGAGATGTTTGTCTTCATTCTCCCTCCTGTCTTCCACCATTAAACCATTCCTTCCACGCTAAAAAAAAAAAAAGTAAGCGCCCCAGTATTTGGACAGCGACACATCATTTGATGCTCCTGGCTTTGGCGTGATTGATCTATAGCAGACACATGAATGATTCTGATGTTCTCATTTCTTTATAGGTAAGCTGAAATATGGGCCAGTCTCCTAGAAACGCCTCAGTCTTGTGAAATGACCCCATATAACTTCAGAGAGCAAGAGCTGTTTCTAGACATGGACTGCAACACGTACACTTCTAATCAGTTTGTTGTCTGGGCTTTTTCCCCCCCATAAATGATATATACAATGTCAAAGCAGACTTATTTAATATTTATCAAAATGAAGAAAGAAGCACGCATTCAAGGCAGTCAGTTAATTCTTTAATTTGAACATCTGTACTGAGGAAGTCTATTAATTGACAGCACCACTCCATTCCAACAATAGTCAAATATAATGATTCAACACTGTCTGGTAAGCACATGAGGAAGGCAGCATATGAAGCTAAGAATCCAGAATAAATGCTAAAACCTTCTGATTGTAGTCCACATTTTCACTGCTGTGGAGTAGTATGGAGTAGTACCTGTTTCTTGTTTTTAGCACTGGTGAAATGTAAAACTTAAGCAGGATTACCTGATGCAGAGCCAGTGAGTGTCCGTATCTGTAGAGAGGGCCGCTGCTGACAGGCACCACATCCCACGTGCTGGTCTCTAGGTTGTAGCTTTAAACAAAGGGAAAGATTAGGAAAAGTGCAAAAGCTCAAAGACAATCACAGTCAACTAAGTCAGATGGATGTGTCTTACTTGAGGACCATTTGGTAGTTGGAGTAGTTGAAGGAGTAACCTCCCACCACCCACATCAACCCAGAATGCACCAGAGCCCGGTGGGACGCTCGACCCAGAGACTGAGCAGATGGTTTAATGCTGGGCAGCACCCAGAAAGCCTCAGTGGAGGGAACGGAAAGGGAGCAGTCTGGACCTGATGGAGGCAAAAGGACATGTTTCACTTTTTGGAATTCGTACATACATTGTTTCCAGTATTTATTTTACAGGTAGTAAAGGGCAAATGAATTCAATTTTCTCAAAATATCAATCTATAAATCCTATTGTGCTTATCCAGTTCAGGGTCATGGGGGAACTGTAGCTTATGAACACCCTTAACAGGTTGCCAGTCTATTTATTTATTTATTTTTACTTTGGTGCCACCTAGTGGCTGTTCTATGAATAGGCACCAAACACAACTCGAGCTCATTTATGAGCAGATGATGAGCAACCTCATATCTTTTAAAAAAAGAAAAACAAGACCACTTCTACAATACATTTTATTAAAATATACATTTTCGTTATTCACTGCATCTGTCCATTGTTTTCTAAAGCTTATACTTTTCCCTCAGACCTTTACCTTTTTCTTGCTCTTCCTTGAACCCTTCTACCCATCGTCACCGTTTTGCCTTCTTTAGTTTCACTAATTGATCTGATCGTGTTTTCTTCAGTGAACAGTTTTGCTTCTACTCATTTATATAATGCAAAAAAAACCCTTTATTTTAAATGATTTTATTCTTTTTTTTACTTATTAGTTTGTAAAGCACATTAAAATATTATAACTCAAAGTGAGAAAACTGACAGACCACAAAGCAGAGCTTATTCAGATGGCAGTCGAGAATAAAAGCACATCTTTACAGATTAAATGAGGATTTTCTAACATTGCAGGCGAGTGATTAAAGCAAGACGTGAGAAAACGAGATAAATGAAAAGCACTCGATCACAGACGCATTCAGCACTTTTCTTTCTGCGGGGGGTAGAGGGAAGAGGGGAATGAAGGACAAATTGTAGAAAATGCTCTTTCCATTAATGCAAAAAACTTTTTTTTTTTTTTTGGTGATGCCAACTGGTGGTTTCCATGGTGACCAATACCTTTATTAAAAGCCCGTTTGTGTTTCTGATGCCTGCTCCGAGGCTCTGTATCTGCCTCCACCTCACTCATTACCAGACAGATACACATACATCCCTTTGCCTCACTGGTGTCTCTGTTGCTTTTGTGTGAACAATTTGTGATCTGTGGAAATAAGAGGCTGAATCCCAAAGCTCAGAATCTGACTCATTCGCTGTCATATAGATGGATAGCACAGTCCATCTGAATTGTTTTCAAGTGACTTAGTTAGGTTCAGAGATGATACCTTTGTGGCTGTCAAAACACCAAAAAAAAATATATATATGTTAACCGATATCTCTTTGTACAAATTATGACTTCATTACACAAAAAGTAAATAAATAAATAAATCAACAAGCATTGTTGTGAGCAGGTTGGATTTTTTTCCTACCAACACACACACACACACACACACACACACACCTTTGATTTTAGGATTAGTCTTATGTCTTTGTGTCTAAAAAACTTAAAGCAAATACTGAAATAGACAGCATATTTGCTGAATTTTACACTCACATACATATCCCTAAAACTGAAGTGTTAAATATTAAATGATTTTAATATTTTTTCCTATTGTTGTACTTAAACTGGGTCTTTATTTAACAAGTCACAGAGTATGCGATCATTGCCATTTAGCAATATGTTCCTACTGTAGCACCTCTCATATTAATCTGTTTAGTTATAACACATAATCAGTTCATCAATTTGGTGTCTTGTTTCTGAAAAACTAAAATGTAACTGACATACACAACACTGGGTAAATACTGCTTAGCCTGCTGTTCATCACTGTACTGTACAATTTGGGATATTTGCCTATTTTTATTTTTTTTTTGCTTTTAAAATGCATCCATTTTTAATCTTCATTCTTGGAGATTTTTATTGTATTGTTTTTAACAACATTTTATGGGAAAAAGTTGGTTTTCCTTTCTCCTTGTGCTATCATTATCCTTCCAGGAGGGGGCAGCACTTCACCATCCAACTTCAACAGACTTTGTTGTCTGCTGAATTGTTCTTCTTATGTATTCTCTTAATATGTTTGTTAGACATTTAGGATCAAACTGGATCTGAATCTTGAATGAACATGCAGTTGGTCAGATTTTCGTGATTATCCATGTTTTAACTACAAAAACTGAACCGAAACGCGTAAATCTGTAACCGGTGCTTTAGAAGATGTAAATACTGGCTGAAGAATGTGACTTAACAGTTACTTTCATTTCATGCAAAAGCCTTTTACAAATGATGAAACCTCTGCGAACAGCACCAAGAAAAGCCGCTTTTCTTATAAAAAGAAATTAGTCTAAAATCACTCTCAGTCAGAAAACGTCATTTGAAATAAAGTTGTTGATTTTGAAGCCGCAAGAGGGATTTGTTTATGACTGCAATATAAAAATAAAAAAAAATAAAAAAAATGAAGCTAGATATATATTGTGCCACTAGGGAACATTTCCCTGGGAATCCCGTATAATATTTTATGATATTAAAGAATACTGATTCAGGCAGCATTGTGTTAGGCATAAACCAAGAGGACACTGGGATTGTGCTTTCAATTGCTTTTTAATATTAATATTGAAAACTGCAAAACCGAAAGGAAAGCATAAGCAAAAAACTCACACTGCGCTCATTTGTTCATTTAATGACTAAAAAAAGCATCATGAAACTGGACTAAATTAACCGTTTTAAATGTGTTTGCATGACTAGAATCCAATAAGAAGCATCTCTAAAAACATGGTGTCATATCTCAGAGTCATTTTTGCCCCATTTTAGACTACAGTTGTAGACATCAGTGTACAAAATACTTACTGGATCAGTGGTTACTGTGTTTGTGAACACTTCATGAATTAATAAATAAGGTCCTGAAAGTTCAGATACAGCACTTTAAACTATCCCTATCATTTTCCTCTCTGTTATCATCTCGCCTGCATTCCACTCCTGTCTTCACTGCAGGAAGCCCATTACAGTAGCACCAAGCCAAAGTGCCTGTTTTGCCATCCTGGCTGCACCACATGAAGCCAAGTTTCCCCCAATAAAATCCTCATTTACTATGTATCACTAAACTAAGTTTTAAATTCCCCAATAAAATTCAGCCTTCCGTTTTCTTACCTTGCCAGCTGTCGTTGCAGACACACAGCTTCTCCCCGGTCAGGTCACAGTAGCCGTGATCTGGGCTGCCACAGTTGTCTCTGCAGTAAGGGATGTCACATGCGTCCCCCTTCCAGTACTCCTCGCACTCACAGTACACACGTCCTGCAACCGAGTTCGCAGTGCTGCATCTGCCGTGGCCCGAACAGTTGTTGGGACAAGAGTTTATCCTGCGGGAGACACAGTTAGCCAGAAAGTCAAACAACATCTTCAAGGTTATGGAGAGCCATGAGCAAAAGAGAATACTTGACTGTGACGGGCCAGATATTATTTTTAGATGAGTATATGGCCTTGAGATATTGTGCATGCCTCATGAAATATTAACTGAGGTGACTGCAGTCATCTACTTATATACTTATAGTAAAATTTACTGATAGCCAAAGTTGCTATTTTTTACCTTTACATATTAGATGTGTGTATTATTTGCTTTAGAGTGGATTCATGTTCAATATCTGCTGGAACGACTGTTCAGCAGATATGCCCAACACCATCAAAACTGTCACTAACTTCAGTGAATATTTCACCAGCATTGCTATCTAAAAGTCTTCCAATTTCCTCGTTATCAACCCCAGTAAAAATTGAGGTTCTCGTCTCATTAAAGAGGCAAGACAATCAAATCTTCTTAATTCTTTTATCAGGAGTCTTGCTGTCATTTTTGATCAGTTCTTTGAATTTCTCATTTTAAGCTAATCCAGTTTTGCTTCTTCCAGCTAAAAAAAAAAAAAAAAAAAAAATAGTCTTGAGTTTTGCCAAGTTTATCAGCCAACAACGTTTGTGCTACTACTACTCAATCGTCTTACCTCTCCTTCAACATAACAAACACTAGCTGATGACCACACATGAACAGAAAAGAAAAATGCATCCCTAGGATATATTATTCTCTTACTTCCCTCTCAAGGCTTTTGTATACAAACATCTTGTATCATTTTTAAATAACCACAAAGTACATCAACTATTTCTTACTATTAAATAAAATGTAGCAAAGAATGTTCACTCAGTCTTGCTGCGTGAAACTGAAACATCACATGAACATCAGATTTGTTGGGAAGACAACAAAAGATAAATAATCCAAATACATACAAAAAAAAACCCCCAAACAACTTGGCATTGAAATACAGGAAATTTACACAAGGAACTCAGGAGAAACAACACACAATCCAAAAAGACAAAAAGGGCTGATTGGGGAAGTGGAGACAGGTGGGAAATGGGAAAGGGGCACAGCTGAACATAATCAAGACAATCAGACTGGAAATAAAACCCAAGACACAAGAGGGACTGGGGGGGGGATACACAAAAGGTGAGACAGGAATAGGAGCTACTGAGTGAATTACAGCAAAGTCAGAATAGAAAGTGACACTAAAGACGTCTTAAATCTATAAGACTTGAAGAGTAAACTAAGCATACAAAAAATGATAATGAAATGAAATGAGGAATCAGAACTCAACCTAACAATAACAGTGACAACAAATGCAATACTATGTATTGAAAAAGAAGAAGAACCTTAAAAATACAAAGCAAAGCCAGAGACCACGAAGGCATCACTGTGTAGATTTGGACTTCCTGTTTTTGATGCCATCTGAGTCTGCTTACATTAAAGTTTGAATCCACTTACTGTAAGTGGCTTTGGATAAAAGCCACCAAATCTAACTGAATGTTATGCAAAAATAAACAATGTGACACACAATAGAGATGGAGCTAAACTACCTCTGATTTTAAACAAGATAAATTATAGACACAGCGAGGAAAACGCAAAGAAAAAGACAGACGTGACTGAAAATGGGAAACGGAGGTGGAACAAAGAAATTGCACATAAAAATCAAAACGGAACAAAAAGCACTGAGACCGACATTACAAGGCGTTTCTATGGAATATCAGATAAGTTCGAGATGAAAGAGATAGAAAAATTGGGGGGAAAGATGTGAAGGACCAGAGGCGGAGAATCATGTTTTTGTTAATGCAAAAAGCTGGTTTGCTACCGTAACAAGGGTGTTGTCATGACAACCTTCATCTCCTCTCCGTGGGCATGTGTGTGCGTCTGTATGTGTATGTGTGTGCTAAGAAGAACCTGTGTAAATGCACGTATTCCTCCCAAGCAGGTGTCCAGCTTGGGAGGAGTTACATAGCATTCAGTTTTCAGTAATGACCATCACTAATTGCACAAAGTGGGTTGGTTTAACGTTAGGGGTGATAGAAATCTACATGAACAGTGTGAATGGTCCTGTACGACTGAGCTTTTAGTAGAGCCAGGAAACAAAAACCAGCAATGTTACAGCGGCTCCCAAACACCGTTCCCAGTTGGCATGGCGAGGCAGACTGGCTGGCTGGCCTTCAGTCCGAGTAAATGGTAAATGTATATAGCACTCTTTCTACTCTACTGGAGCACTCAAAGCACTTTATACAAGATGTCCCATTCAGCCATTCACACAAGCACTTTTTTCCACATCTAAGTGCTTTCTATCTAACATTCACACCCCAATGAATGCATCAGGAGCATCTTGGGGTTCAGAATCTTGGATATCCAAGGATCCCTCCCTGACCACCAACCTTCCAATTAGTAGATGACCTGCTCTACCTCCCTAAGCCATAACCATCCCACACTTGAGATTTTGTGTGAGCCACAAAAGTGATGAATAACATTAAGTTTATTATTACATATCAAAGGCCCTGCCTGACAGTGATGAGCATTTGTGAGAAGATAGAAAAATGGTGTACACAAAACCAGCTAAAGGAAAAAAAGAAAAGAAACAACTGCAAAAGCAACTTCCTTTATGACTTCATCAGACTGGGAACTTCAACGGCTTTCAGCCCATAGGTAACGTGCCAAAGCTAAAGAGGTGTCTGGAAGCATATATAGAAAAAAAAGACATGGGATTTGCACCATAGGCAGCAAGAACATTTTGTGGATTGTGTCAAAGTTTCTGATAGGAGGATGGATGTAAGTTAGCATTGTTGTCAATTCAGATGACACAGCTGTGATTATAGATTATAATTTTGCCTTGCTTGACTATTATCATTACTCACCAGGTGGTGCCACATAATGGTGTCTTCACGATCTGTGCTAGCTGAAAGTATTTCAGCTTTGTTTCTTTCTTCTTCTTTTTTTCCCAATCACGTGAGTTTCTCCCAGTGACCTTGGATTCTTTTGTCCCCACCGGCAACAGACACCCAGAAATGGAGACCGGCTTACTGTTGCCATTTGTAATTCAACTGTGGTTTTATAGAGAGCAACATTGGAGAGCATTATGAGGCTTCCTGGTAAGTTTTCTTTAAATGTCATGTGTCCTGCTTATGCAATGTCTCTGAACACACTATTAGTGTAGCTAATAGTGCATGTGGTTTACCAAATCCAAGAAGCTAGGTGGTGTGAAAAATCTGGATTTTTTTCCCCCCTTCTTCTTGTGTTGTTTTCCTGGGAGAGTATCCACACACAGCTGCCAGTTATATGTCTTTCCAAGTTTTCTCTCTACATAACCAGGTTCGCATGAGTGGGCGTCATCCCAATCAGTGATCACGGTTGTTAAATCAGCCACCAACACACAAAAATTTGTGATCGTCTCTCTCTGTCGCCCCAGGGAACAAATGCCACTACAAGCTGAAGTCAAAGTCTGGCAGCAGATGATAATGAGAAGCTGCAAAAACTCTTATAAAGCCTTTGCTTAATTTTGGAATATACAGATTACATTTTTTACCTTGTTAAGTTCTCATTAATGCAAAAATGTCCCCGTCGTGGGATCAGTAAAGTCTTATCTTATCTTATCAAAATATTAATAATATGAGCCTGTTGCGCACTTTCTGTCTGTATTGAACTTTTCGTGTCACTTTGACTTGTCTTAATGGGAAAATCCTGGGTGAGACTAATTTCATTGCCCTACAAGTGACAAATGAAATCACACAGACAATAGAAGCACACCTAAATATAACACAGCCATAGCATTTGGTAAAAATAATCACTTAGTAAGCTGTCGATGTAACTGCTTGATATTGCAAATCAGTTAGCTGATGATGCATTTGATCTGCTGCCACAAATAAGCACACATTAACAAGCTGATGCTATCAGGATTTGGTATTTGGCTGACATTTCAGTACAAATTTCAGTATAAATACAAATATAAGATGTGTTCTCTTTTGTTTATATCGGAGAGAACAGACTGATCATGAACTGGAACAACTGGAAAAACAGAGGATGGGAAAAACAAACAGGTGAAGACAAGGAAATGAGTGACGGTAAGAACAATATTGAGGCTTACGAGTAGGCGATGCTGAAACCAGTCAAGTTGTAGGCAGCGTCACTAAAGAAGTGAAGCAGAGCGTAGCCGGACGTTGTCACAACCTCAGGAACTGTCTCATTACCTCTGGTCTCTGGCACCACTAGACCGCTGAGAAAAGAATTCAACAGAAAGGCAATGAGACCTGCAAAGACAGACATCCCCCATGGACCCAAAATAATAACAGAAGGTTTTCTGAAATGTATTTGGTGTATGATGTGCTCTAGTCTGAAAGCACTGCCACCCCACAGAAAATACATGACAGTAATTAGCCTTGAAGTAAAAAACATTGCAGTGCAGTGGCAAATTAAATTTCGTTTGATTATGATTTTTTGTGGGGACCGGGTTGTCACTTTTAATCCGTGCAATGCACTGTAAATGTACCCATGTCCACACTGAGCCCAAGCTCCCTGCAGGAACTAGTGTTTGTTTTTTTACAATGCAAAGCGGAGGTACCCATCCATAATGAACAATTTAAGTTTACTTACTGTAGGTAAGAATGCTACACAAGTCAAGACTATGTATAATCAAATGGCAGATATTTTTATATATTTTTCTTGAAATAGTCCAAATTGCCCCTTTATGGAAACAACTGAACTCTTAACAAGAGATAAGCCTCAGTGGATTAGAATAAGTGGGAGGTTGGTAAAATATTGCAGCATTACTGTTTTAATGAATTTGCATGAAATGAAAGAGTTCCACCCACATGCTTGTAGATTGTTCTTTAGAAGGGAAAAAAGAGCAAAGTACAGAATAAATCTCGAGAAAAAGAAGTGGCATTCAGGGATAATGTGAGTAATTGCAGTATTTTCTTTCTATTATTGCTGTATTGTGGTAAGCCAGCAATTATGGGGTCCATTGTTTGGCCATACATGAAGTCATTTGACTGCACAAGCACAAATTTATTGGCACTTTTGAAGCAGTGCCAAAGGGTACCTAAGTCATTTACATATTTCCTCCATTGCACAGCTCTCCTATTCAGACTAGCAGGTGCTCACCTGAAGACAGCAATCAAAGGGGCGTAAATGGAGTCTCCATCATAGACGTACATGTGGTCCCAGCTGCACTCTGTGGCAAAGTGATTGAAGCGAAGCCTGAGTACAGCGTTGGGGCTGGGAGACGGGGAGAGAGGGAATGCAGAATAAACAGGTGTGACAAAAATACTCTTGATAAATATATATACTACCTATAAGCTTCATATGATTCTTACTTTATAGAAGTGTCTCCACTATTCATAAAATCTGTGGTTGAGATCATAAATCGACAGTTCAGGGACTCACACTCACTGCAGAAAACCTTTTTGCTATATTAAAATCCTTGTGAGATGTGTCCTTGCCTAATGCCAGCACTGTAGAAGATGCATTTCGTGCAGTGTCTGTTCACATGCAGACTATTAGTATCAAGTATCCTAGTTTTGTAAAGGTCCAATCCTGAAATAAACCTTTATTTCAGCTTTAGATAAACCTGCATATGATAATCAACCAATTTTACACATGAAGGCAAACACCAGGGAACTAATCATTGTCTCCCATATGTGGACATGCATACCTAATTGGTTAAAAAATAAAAAATAAAAGTCCTAATGATAATTGATGTGATAAGGGCCTAGACGTTAAAATGAAGGAAAATCTGCACTGTACAATCATTGCAAATTTAAATACACCAGGGTGTGATGGAGGAGATTTTTTCTTTTCTTAGCTCATACCTGATTTATTTATTCCTCTTTGACAAATGAATATGCTCTGGAGATTTTATAGCAATCTGTCATTAAAAAATAAATTTTTTTAAAAATGAAGCTATCACTTAAAATCATCCTTCATATTAGCTGAGTAGCACGTTTTAAAGCATGTGTAAAAATGATTGGCAGTAACCGTTTAGCATCATTTTTCATTGTGCAGCTTGTTCTAATGAATGCCTCAATGTCTGAAATGGGCACAACAACACAGTGGGCAAAAGTTGTCACAGTAATGTGACGTGTTGTAAATGGAGACATATCAGTGAAGTTTATGTTAAAGTATAACAAGAAAGGAGAAGCTTTGGTGCTTTGGTCCTATCAGAGAGTGTGCAGAGCTTTGTAGACTGTCCTCTACATGTAGATGTTAGCTGGGAGCTGATTAAAAGAATATAAGTGGAACAACTGGCTTGTGTTGTTGTTGGTCCTTCAGCCATCAAGCCCGAATTTATAAAATACAAAGAGCTGATAACCAGCAGAGAGTTAAAATTTGACACTTCCTTTTCTATTCAGTAACCAAAAACCTACACAAAATGACACAAACACACTACTGTGAGTCCCATTAAGTGTTGAGTTGGGAGTTGAAATGTGTTGGCAAGGTGACCTTCTTGTTGTGCAACAAAATGCCTGAAAATCACATTTTCAGTCACAGTCCATGGATATCTGCTCCAAATCTCTTGGCACCCCATCCAGTAGTTAAAGCCTTCTGAGGGGAATGTGTGATACGATATACAAATAAAATTAGCTTGAACTCACTTTTGAGTAACTTTCTCTCATCTTTCTTAGAGAAAATGCAGCTAGTACAGTAAAATAAATAATAGCATATATAATAGTAGTAATATATTACGGAGCCTGAGCTGCCCTTCAGCATTTCCCAAGGAGATCATGGACATCTTCATTGCTTTGCCCAGAGCTCATCTAACATTTCAGAGCATACAGAGACCATTAAATGTATAACCTTACACACCGTGTTAGAAAATAATGATTGCCATTCTGTGACTTTTACATGGTGGTCTACCACTGTATACTACATGTAGTGCAAGCAAGCATTGTATTTCCATAGCAAGAGAAAAAAATTGCAAATGAAGCACTTTCAGTCGGTGCAGCATGAGCAGTAAATATGCAAAAAGCAACTACGAAGCACAGTAACTACTATATTCACAGACAAACTCCTTCTTTTTACAGAATAATACAGTCTCTCTTATCTAGAGCCCTTAAGTTAGATACAGAATAAAGTCTTTATCCAAGTGGAAGTAAGTAAGATTAATGATGACATGTGGAAGATAAAAACAGTGGTACTTACAATCCTTCTATTAACCAAGTGCACTTGGTCTTGTACTTATAGTTGAATGGACCATCTGTGAGAGAGCCTGACAGGTCTGTTAACCTGCAGAAAGAGACACAGAGGGGAGAAAACATGAACACAGCGACGCAGTTTAATATGCTCAAAATCAGAAACAACTGGGGGAGTCTGTGACAAAACAGACAAAAATTAGAGTTGAAATCTTATCTTGTGACCCCTACAAGACAAAGATACTCATTCTTACATCAGTGAGGGTCCCCATCAGTGCAATCATGTGACATCAAAGAGTTGTATTTGGGCTTAATGTTTGATTTACTACCACCAGATCAAGCGTGGCAGGGCATGAGCTTTTTTCCCCTCCTTATTTCAGGTTATTCCTTGGTAAGAAAATACAAATAAACATTTGTTTTAAACAAACACACTAATCATTTAAAAAGAAGAAGAAGAAGAAACCATTCTTCTTAGCAAAGAATTTAATATTATATCATTTGAATTGAAAATAATAGCTTAAATTATTTAAAATCAACATCCATTTGATGACTGCACAGTAAAACTTTGGCAATATGAAATAGTGAGCACTTTATAACAACTGGTGCTCAGCCTAACTGTTCTAAAATGGCCCATTTAATTATTTTTTTTATCCCCCAGATTAAGAACATCATACACCCTAAAGACTGCTATAACAGTAGGACCGAGCAGAGACCTTACATGGAAATTATGGACGAGCAGAAGAACATCCACACTAACCAAGAAGGATCCTGTAGCTCAGTGCCCTAACATCAGTGAGAGGAAGCTGCTATTAAAGTGAGAGATTGAGAGCCTGCAATACAATGGGACCAGTACTGAGCTGCATGGATATAATGAGCTGACCTTGGCAGAAGAGAGCAGTGTTAAAGAAGGAAAACCGCCTGCCATGATGGATGCATCCACTGAGCTGAGAATGAAGACACAAAGCCACACAAACTGGGACGCAACTGTGCCGGCTCTCTGACAAAATCCTATCAGGAGAGATGCTTGCAAACATCAACACAGCTCAACTCATTATCCCCACAACCAACATGTACACAGAAGAAGGTGGAAGCCAGGAAGGAAGTTAGTTGGTAACATCGCCTATTCTTGCTGCCTTTTATTCTTCAGCACGTACATTATCTCACACTGTCAAATTCACCTCGTTCAAAATGTCAATGTTCCTGTCCAACAAACTGTGTCTACACAGCCAGTCGGCCTCTTATCACCAGTCTTTTAATCCACTGTGATCTTCCACTCTCCCTTGAAGGGGTCTGGCATGGCGAAGTGATCCTCCTCCTCCCCATTTCTACTGTACATCATGTGTTTTGTTCAGGCACCTCATCCAAAGTCTTCATGAGCCATGATTTCATCACCACCACCAGTGAGCAGTGTTGGGGGTGGGTGGTGCCTGGGTGAGGGTATCATTCCAGTTGAGTTTTTACCATTTTAAAATGTTCAGTTTCAGTTTTTAGTTTTGATTGTTCATTTTAGTATTTTTAACTGTTACTATATGGAGGTTCTGCACAGGTATTAGAATAAGAACACAGCACCTTTTCAGTGCAGATAACTCAATAAACAGATGCACCAAAGACTAAAACTAAAGCCTGTAAATTTTATATTCCAACATATTTTATGTTATTTCAGTAAATTTTATAAGTGTACAACATTATTTCAGTGTATCATCTTTTTTTTCCCTCTCAAGTTTTTAGTTTGGTTGAACTCTGTCCAGTCACCATCTTTTACTTTCAGCTAGGATTCTTCTCAGTCTACCTACCAAAGAATACTTAATATTTTGCACACTTCTTTATTATAAAATTTTCTCCATATTTTCAGCACCACCCACCCCATCAAAAATGTAATTTCCTTTGGTGTGTATTGTAACTCATCCTCTTCGTGCCAGTTTTTATGAATGGAGCTGGTTTTATTGTGAAGACACCATCAGGTTTCACAATAGCAGACACCACGGCTGTATTCATTATTTAATCCTGGATTACATTACATTACATTGTGTCTTGTAAAACTAAGATTTGTCATCTCCCCTTTTGTCCTTCCTGGTGCTATAGTGGAACCAAAGACTGCCCAACACAGCTCTGCTTTGCAGTCATGTTAATAATTATTATTTTCCCAGGCAGCAGGCCTAACAAGCATCTCAGATTGATTCAGACTGACTGACAGATTGGCAGAATAACAGTATGAGGTGACGAAACATGGCATCCCTCTGAAATCAAGGTGAGACAATCCCTGATGCTGTTGCTATAGCGATCCCAACATGACAAATTCGTGTGACATCTGTAAAAACCAAGATGGTGGTAACCAGCGATTGCACTTGTCAATCAAAGTAATCCCATGCTCAAGGGAAAATCTGAAAACACACACACGCACACTGTCACACACAACATATCGGCACCACATACAGTGACGATGTCGCCGGCTGCCGCCAGTTGAACACTATGTTACTGTGTGACCGTGTGTGCTCATTATCTAAGCCCTCACTATAGGATCTGTGCTCACTGTGGCACACTGCCAGACTAGAAAAAGAAGGAGAAAAATAGAGTGAAACTCTCATTTTTCTGATTTTTCTGGGTGAAAGACTCATTTTTCTTGTGTCTTTGGGAGGGAACCATAAAACAAGATAACAGAGACCGACATAGTAGATAAAACTTCATCCACAAAATCACAACATGAGGCAAGCTGAGAGCTAGTTCTGAAGCACACATCGAAAATGGAATAACCCACTGAAAAATCTGTTTTAAAAAGTATGGTATAAATGAAGATAATTCACTGGTGTAGCGTCAGTCTATGTGATTATCCTAACTCATGTTTATGAACTGTGTCCAATGATACACCAATTAAAGACAATTAGTTCTACAATCAATGTAAAATGCTTTCCTCTGACCTTATAATCTAAGGTCAGGTGAAACAGAACTCAAATAAATCAATCAAGCCAAATAACCTTTATTGTCCCCAAGAGGAAATTTGTCTTGAACATAGTGCTGCTTGATATGAAATAGAGAAAAAGACATTCATTAATGAAAAGCATATAGTATTGTATTACTGCTAATAAAACGTCAAATAGTGATTGAAAGCATAAATGGAAGGAAAAAAAACCTCTAGCATCATATATAGCACAGGAATGAAAAACATTACCACCATAACTTTGAATAGAAGCATCCATCGAATCAATAAAGGTAAAGCATATTTATATTTGCCATGATGCTTCTCACGCCCAGCAAAACACTTACTGCTGCAATTGTAAAACAGCATTTCATAAGTCATAAACCATCATAAGTTACGTTTAGAAGAAACTGCCCTGTCCCTAGCATCCTGCAGAGTGCATACACTCAGTCTTTGAGGCAACAAGTGTTTGTGCGAGTGCAACATTTCACTACATTTCACTCCCAGCTCAGAACCTCAGCCAGATATGCTGTTTCTGGTAAACAAAGGAACCTAAGGAAGTGCTAACAGATTGCTGCACAGCGGGATGCGAGCTGCAGTAAATGCATACATCCTGCCAGTAAAACAGAAGCACACACATACACTCACACTCACAGACACAATATATGTAAAGGAGGAACAAGACAGGATGCAGAAGGTCTGTCTGTTTTGTTTCCTTTCCATCTCTTCTTCCCTTCACTTCTGCCCATTTACTCCTCCATCTATCCCTCTTCTATCAGTCCCCGCTGATCACAGTTAGATCCCCCGACTTTAATCCTGGATTAGAAGACAAATATTCATGTCATGCTGCTGTAACACTGACTTAAATGTTGATCATATTGATGGTGATCATATTGATGATGATGATGATGATGATGATGATGATGATGATGATGAAAACTCGTTTCTTACTGCTGATGACACATGAACATCTTTAATGTCTAAAACTGAATGTCTGTTCCCAAGATCTATTGTCTATTTTCTTGTCTTATTATTGCACCTGTTTTATTGATGTTCACATTTTTTGAATTTAGGGCCATACATCCCATTCAAAGAAGGTCATTATGGAAATGCTGTAAAACTTTAGCAAAGAGCTTTGAAAGGTGAAATTAATAAAATGTAAAGCCATTATCAAAGTCTAAGAAAAAGAGGAACAGTCCTACAAAGTCACTAACTGTCACTCGTGCAATTTCTTTGCAGTGTGGGTGTTAAATGATGAAGAACTAGAACGAAGCAACATCCCAGCAACCAAAAGCCTAGTATGGCTATTTTATCTTAACCCACAACAGCAACTAAAAGGTTAAAAGGCTGTGCTGTGACAGCGCGAGTTCATAAGCTAGAAAACAAAAGTGAAATAGAAAAGAAAAAAATGCTGGAACATTTATTCATTCCACACTGTTGCATGCAAGGTTGGAGCAGGATGAAGCTTATTTCAAATAAGATGGTGTAATAGAGGGAATAATGCACACTGACGCACAGATGACCATTCACACTAAAATTTAATCTCAGCTGGAATCTTTGAATCTATTCAGTTATCCAAACATGCATGTAACTAGACTGTGAGGGAAAGCAAGAAGGCCACTCATGCCTGGGTTACATGCCTGCAGAAAAAGTTCCTCAGTGGGTTGAATAAGCCAAAGCTTAAACCGTGCTGATGTGTGGCAGCAGTGAAACGCACTTCCCAGCCTATATTTTTATTATTTTAATTACTGCTTACTGCGTTGTAAACTTCTTAGAAATTCAATTGCAGAACCTCAGTCACTCAGAGTCCATTGTCACTTGTTTTTTTCTTCTTTTTTGTGTTTTAATTGTTTGTGTATTTTTACAGGTACAGTTGCATTTGGGGGAAAAAAACAGCTAATTAGTCATCATACGATTACTATGAGCAAGTGGTAATCAGATGCTAAATACTAATGTGACCGTGTGCAATAGACTGGAAATTTGAAATGGTTGCCTCAAGGATGGCAATCAGGTCTGTCTTCAAAGCAGCTTTTGTGCACAGTTTAGGTTTGTGATAAAATGGAGTCAGTTATATGCAACCTGTGATCATTTGGTGATTAACTGCTATAAATTAACAAGAAAGGACAAATCTGTTGCTGTCTACATACACAAAAAGTTGCATTAAACAGATATTCAGAGTCCAGAAATTCCTCCATGAAGAGTGATGTAGTTGCTGCAAGACAGCAATTTAACTGCACAACGACAAATGGGCTTGACAGTCGTGCTTTTATATAGGAATATAACCAGAATATGAACAGTTGGGAACCAGCTGAGTCAAGCCCGCTATTGCAGAAAGACATGTCACAGTTGCACTAATTCAGATTGATAGTAACGTGTTAGTAATCTGCCTGTGTTTAGAAATTAGATGCCAATTATTTGCAAACCTTGACCATTCAGTCTGACTGCAGCCTGCCCATGTTGGAGTGTGATTGGTTGCAGTTAGGTTGCCTCCCACTCTCCTTTGTGATCTGAAGTCGTGAACAACTATTTGCAATCATTGTTTCCGACAGTTGTATAAGCAGCTATGAAAACAGATGTGTGGGACAATGACTGGTTCACTATATCGCCCAAACCCTAACATTTTGAAACGTGCAAAAATTACTATTCAAAAAAATAGAATCAAGAGTTAAATTTTGACAAAGCCTTGGTGTAGCTCTCCTCTGGTTTTCTCAGGCTGAGATCTTTGGCATATTCAGTATCTATAAAAGCATGTGCAAGGTAGATCACATTCATTGTTAATGTGAAGCTGACTGGTGTAGCCTCCTACAGTCCCAACAAGCCGTCACTCCAAACACCTCTCCCATTAATCTTCCCCCCAAAAACGCCTGGCACAGAAGAAGACGGCGTACATGTGTCGGCAGGAAGCCATCACTCACAGGCAGACTCACAGCTAGCTGAGGTTATAAATGGTGAGCAGGGGCAGAAGGCTGGTCATAATACGAGGCCAAAGTCAAATCCTTTACATACACCACAGAATTGGGATCAGGAGTAACACATGCTTATATATTGTACGAAAGCACCGAGGGACGAGCCATGAAAGGGTGACGGTGGCAGAGCAAGAGGAGGGGCAGCGAGCAGACTGATAAAAACAGAGACAGCAATGAGAGCATGAGGTATGGAGGAAGAGAGTCCAGCACCCCCTTGAAATATTCATTTGCTCCGGGTGAATAATTGATGCAGCACAAAAGACAGATGCATGGGGGATAGACAGACAAATGGATGGAAAAAGAACAAGCGGGACCGACAGATTAAGAGAGAGAGCCCAATATCGCCAGGTAGTGTAGTTACAAATCTCCCTTTTCATCTTCTCCCCTGTCACTCTATCCAGAGGGAGGCCTGGCTACACCTTCTGCACCACCTCCCTACTCATTTAATACCATCTGCTCATGTCATGCACACATCTGCTAATGGAAAGCTCAAGCCTTCACTCACCTCCTCATCTATTCAAATAAAAAAAATAAAAAAACATATTCTTTTAAAGCAGCATTACTCATGACACCAACAACTTCTTCGTCCCTTTCACACTTTGTTCTCTCGAGCATTTCAGTCTCAGAATAGCAGTATAGTTGTTGTCATATGCTGAAGCTAAATCTTTCAGCTTCTCAGTAAATTATAAAAGGTTGTAATCAATGGAAGTACATTTATAAGGTATTTCTTATTTCCAACATGAAGAAATGTTTTAAAGTTGATATACAATGCTGATTGATTTAGCCAACTCTAATTAGTGAACACAAGTGCCTGCATTTAGCTAAACAGCTATAACATTATTAAGTCATGACATTTACTGGCAAATGCAGTCAAATTACAATCTGATTTAAAAATCAATAGTCGGAAATATCTTCCTGTTTTCTGTTATTTGATGATGGATCAGTACAACTGCTACTTACACACATACACACTAAGTACTGCTTCTTGTGTACGTGTTCATGCAAGCCAGACAGACACGTCTGTTTTGCAAGTGTCGATTATACGTGGCCCTACCCGTGCACGCTTGGGTAGGGGAGGGGCTGAAACTGCAGGCGTACGCCTTACATACACCTTGAGATTTTACAGAAGAACACAGCATTGACAGTCTCACCCTGAGGGAAGAATTTATGATGCACAGCACTGTAGATGTCTTTAAAAAAAAAAAAAAAAAAAACCCGTGCTGCTTTCTAGCTATGAATCTCCCACTACAAGCTGCTGTTTGGAGACCCAGTTTTTATCAGCAGTCATTAAAGTCGGTTTAGGCTCAGAGCTGATGTTTACTCTCTATGCATGTTTGAGGCTCATAACAAATGCACAAAAGTACCAAGTGATACTTCCAGGAAGTGATTTGAAAATAGCACAGCAAGTGGCCTAGAGGTGCGCACAGAGATGACTTTCAAGGGGAGATTGGCCAAGTTTAAATCAGATTTTTCAGCCTATCCCAGCTGTCTTTAGACAGGAGGTGGGTACACTATGGACACCTCATTTAATAAAGACAAAACACACCATCTTTATGAGCATTTAAAAACTACAGCTCCCAGGAGGATGCCTCAGAAAGTTGGGTGGACATCTGTCTATACTGTTATGCTGTACAGCAGTGCCACAGTTAATGCATCAGGTTATTTAAGATTTAATAAGCCATAATGGCACCTGTAAGGAAATTGAATTACAGCAGTATTAGCCCAGAGAGTCTGCAGTGACACCCTGACTGTCTCCCTTCCCAACTGAATTACAGAACTAAAGTTAAGCAGACTGTCTGCTCACCAAAAAGAGAAGAAGAAATTCAAGGCTACAAGTTGAACTGACAGGTCAATGTGTCTTACTGGCTACATCAAAGCAGCCTTGTAGTATTGATTTTCTCTGTAATCCCCCACTACAGACAGACATTTACTGACCGCTAACTGCACGACAGCCCAGTGACACATTCATACTAGAGAGGAACACATAATCAAAAACAACCGCAGTGACACAAACACACAACCGCACACACAAAGACTTTCAGTGACAGCATCTAGTCAGCTGAGTTTGACATCATCCATGTGAGAAACAAAACGACGCACACATGTTTGTGCTTAAGAGCTTCCAGAGACTGTTTTCATTCCCAGCCCTTTAATCATCACCCTAACCCTTCACAGCACACGCCTGCTCTCAAACTGTGCCGTAAACTGACCTATTAAAGAAGGGAGAGTTGTCCAGAAGTGATTTCACTTTGCAAAAATGCCTTCCCTCATGAAACAGATACACACACACACACTTTCATACATTTGGGGAAAAAGAAATCATAAAAATTCACAGCCTTGAAAATCCTCCAAGAATAACATCACTCCTGCGCTGTATAGTTTAGATGACCATATTTAGAAAAAACAGCTTGTGGCAGAGACTCGCCTGATTGAATCATATAATTTATAACAATGCACAGCACAGTGGAATTCCCTCTAAGGCCACTCGGTACCCTCCCTTGTGTTAAAAAAAACACAGCTGAGTCTCTGCTGAGGTTGCTGCAGCTTGAGTACACTCAGCAGCACTGTTCACCACTTTTACTACATGGGAATACTTTTCATGGTTGCACATTATATCACAGTATATTGATATGACATAGCAAGTCATATTTTAACGTAAATGATCTAATTTGAAATTTAAAACCATATATAGTATAATGGATCATAGTTCAGGTGCAGATCCAAAATATACTACACTGTGATATTATATGTTTTGCATTTTACATTCTAGGAAAGTCTAATGGTGCAACGAGAAGAAATAAAGATCCAATGTCCTGCCAGCTTTTCCAGCTGAATATTAGGTTATTGGGGTTAGATAATGACTTGACAACTCCTAACCTGAATGAGAGTAGAGTGTCAGGAAGGTTGCCTTTGCACCTCCAAACAACACTTTTGTTTACTTGGGCTTTTTCTGAATATGCCCTCTGAATGACTTTAGAAGGCCCAGTTAAATGTGGTTATATCATCACACACAACACAATAACAACATCATCTAAGAGTACTTTACTGTAAATCTACCCAATAAGTTGGTTGATAAAAGGTTTTGCTCATTTCTGCAGAGAGAGAAGCCTCTTCTATTCATCTGGGAATGAATAACTGGGACCTTATTTTAATTCTGTACATGCAGTTTGCTTGCTTGAAGTGGTGGGAATACTGAAGCAAGAGAAAGTTGGAATTCAATCACAAGGGGATTTCAAGTAAAGTTCATTTCTTCTGAGGTAACATTGAGGTAACAATACCAGCAATGTGTCCTCGAATACAGGGTCCCACTAGAGCCTGGGGACGTTTCCAACTTTGATTCATCGTCAGTGTTCAGTTTTCTGTTGTGTTCAGTCAGTCAAAGACATCTGGGATCCATGAATAAAATATAGATGGGAAATGAAATTGTGTTGAATCGAGAGGAGGCCATTTACAATTTATGCACTTTTTTTGTAAATATGATATACTAATGAGTTTGTGAAAACTTTTATTTTAAAGGAAGCAACACACAGTGACTAGCACTGTTGTCTAACAGCAAGAAGGTCCTGAGTTTGTCCACCACCGGGCTGCGGACTCGTGTTGGCGTGGGTTCTCTGCAGGTACTCCAGCTTCTTCCCACAGTCCAAAGACATGCAATTAGTGGGGTTAGGTTAATTGGTGAATCTAAATTGCCCATAGGTGTGAATAAGGGTGGGAATGGTTGTCTGTCTCTCTCTTTGTTAGCCCTGTAACAGACTGTCCAGGGTGTAATCTGTCTCTCGCACTATTGTAGCTGGGACAGACTCCAGCCCCCCAACCCTGACAAGGACAAGCAGAAGAGAATGGACAGTATATGTAAGGTACATCGTGTATAATCACTCCGTAAGACTGTGTAGAGTTTTTGGACAACAGGTTGTAAATGTTTTTCCTACTTTAGTTCTTTTATTTTGAGATCAAAACACATATGCTACAAAAGCAGAGACTGGCTTTAGCTTTTATTTCATCACAGTTAAATGCAGGACAGCACAAAGGTGAAGTTATTAGCACCATAGCCTCACAGCAAGGTCCTGGTTTTGAATCCACTATCTATACGGGACCTTTATGTATGAAGTTTGTACCTGCCTCCCTAGACTATCACTGACACGCCACAAATCCAGTCATACTGAATGATGTTACAAGTTCTCCACAGCTCCTCCATGCCCTTTCACATCTGCCACATGTACTGAGGGTCAATATTCTCATCTTTGAGAAGCACATGGTGCCAGTGGTGGATATGCTAATTCTTTTACTCTGTGGCTCCACGGTGTCAGGCAATAAGAAAAGGGCCCACTAGAGGACTTTGGGCCCTCAGGCCACCCTCATGCAGTCTGTTTGTTGATTGTTTTGTCAGAGACACTCACACCATCAGTTTGAAGTAGGTCATATTCTAGAGCTCTGGCAGTGTTTTTTCTTGCTCAGACGAGGAGATACCGGAACTGCTGATGGATTAAGGACTTGGTGATGGATTAAGGCCTGCCCGGCGCTCTTAGAGTAGCTGCCTGTCTCCTGGAATCTCCTCCATACTCTTAAGACTGTGCTGGGAGACACAGCAAACCTTCTGGCAATGACATGTACTGATGATGCCATCCTAGAGGAGTTGGACTACCTCTGCAACCTCTGTAGGTTCCAGGTATCAGCTCAAGCTAACAGTAGAGACACAGTCAGAAAAGATGTGTAGAGCTACTTAACTGACCACATCAATATCCCAAAAGTTTAACTGACTTAATGCTACTTCCTTAATTTTTTTTGAAGCAGTGTAAATTGCCCATTATTGTAAATGTGATTGGTTGTCTGTAACAGACTGGCGACCAGGCTATACCCTGCCTCTAACCTCTCTCTATAGCAGCTAAGATGGGTTCCAGCCCCTGAATCTGACCCTGAACTGGACATGCAGAAGAAAAGCAATGGATGGATAATCAAATATAAACGCCTCTCAGATTTCCGTACTGCAAAGTACTTAGTGTTTAAGGTGAGTTTGAGCTCTTTGTCCTGCTGCTTCTCCTTCAGAATCACTCTCTCTCTCTCCTGTTTGTCTCCTAACATAAACTTCTCTGTTATTGCCACAAACTTGGATTCAACAGTAAATAAGATTTTTTTTTTCCCCATTATTTCCCCTCCTGAGAAATTATTTTGAGTACCTGTCTACCCTCTTAACGTATTTTTCCTCAATGCAGTCTGGCATTTTTAATGAATTAATTTCCATATCAGCAAACTAAGCTTGATGTATTGATCTCGTTAAGATGAGGACACCACTGGGCCTCTTTTTTCTTTTTTTTTTCCTGTCCCGTTTGGCTCTTTTGCCATCAGAATTATTGTCTAAAGACGAGGAAAGATGCCCAACAGATTTACTTTACCAAATTGACCATCCCAGCCTTGCAGTAATGGTCCATTTGATTCACCTTTTATTGTTTATTTTATTTGCATTTGCTGAATACGGGACAGACTTGACTGGGGGAAAGAAGGGGAGAAAGAAAGAGGGAAAGAAAAACAGCTGAGAAGAGGGACGGGGGAGAAGGGCAAAAAACAAAAACCAACAGAATAAGCAGAGAAAAAAAATGCATATATCAATCACCTGGATCACCTGTTGAGAAAGAAAAAAGAAAACAAGCAGAAGAGAACAAGAGTAATAGAATAAACAACATCACAATGATATATGGGAATATGACAGTAAATACTAAATATTAAACATTATTGTGCAGCACATAAGATCAACAGAACACAGTGTGCTTTGAGGTAGGAGCCAAAAAGGGTGTAGTTTGTGTGTGTGAGCACCCGTGTGTACACCTGTGAGCATGGACACGCTTGTTTTTTTGTTTTTTTTAAAAGGTTCCTTCATGTAATGATCTGCTAGAGGGTGTGGGGGGGCCACAGCCCCGTCCTCCAGGGCATGAAGCAGGTATGGAGGAGATCAAAACTCCAGACATCCAGAGGCCCCCAGAACACAAGAGACCAAGGAAGACCAACAGAGGGGCAGCCGCGCCACTGTCCCGGAAAGAGCTGAGGAGAGTCCCAGATGAGGGTTCACTCAGCAGCCGCAGAGCAGAAGCCAGGGGGAGTTGCAGTGACGCGCCCGTGAGCTCCGCCGGCAGCCAGCTGCGCCTGAGTGACCGAGCCCCAGGCCGAGAGGCTGGGGGCACCCCACCTCCGAAGTGGCCCGAGCGAGCCCCAGGCTCCAGGCCCCGATAAGTGGCCGCCAAGGAGTGAGCCGGTGTGTACCTGGACGCCCACCCCCAGACACAAAGAACCACCAATGCACCGATATCCGAGGGAGTCCGCCACCAGCAGGGGAAGTGGTGGTGGGGGGAGAAAGGCCTCCAAACCTTGGAGGGCCTGAGATGTCCCCAGAGAGGTGGCGTCTGATACCCAACCTGACATATAGACACAGACATACAGGCACACACAGATACAAACATCCATTCCCACCCTCATGCTCTCATATGCACTTACTCCACACTCAACCAACGTGGAGACAGACATAAAGAGACGCTGTACACACGATCACACTCCCCAAGCGTACTCTACGAACCGGGTCTAGGTACCCTTGCCCCTGGAGGGGGGAACTGCACCCAGACCCAGGTGGTGTTACCCTTTTCCCTGCGGTGGGGAGAAGCAGACCACCACTGGGCCTCTGCCTTGTTTTAATTTCTGAATAGGGAAAGGCTTCTCTCCATTGTTTTGAAGGGGACGGTAGATACAGCATTTCTGCTATTTCAAGCCTTTATTTGGATCACATAAGAAGGTCTGATTGTATTATCTCGTCTCTGGTTCACAACGATTACAACACAAAGGCTTTTGGAATTTCATATAATATTCCATCTGGTAATTCACTGTCCTGTGTTAATCTGTTATTTTCAAAAATCTCTAGCTTCCATCCCCCAAGGAAACAGATTAACAGTGTTCTCCACAGTAACCTCAGAGCTTTATATGCCCTCTCTGTCCTGCCACAGTTGCCTTTTACTAGATTCCATACATTATTTCAGCATTATCTTGCCACTGGCAATACATCCACAAACATTTATGTTTGTATTAAGTTCAAAGAGTCTTCTGATAAAACAGTAAGTAATATTATCTGTGACACCTCTTGAAGTCTGTGCAAAACTCTCGCAGTGGATAAAATACACAGAAGATAGCGACAGAGCTGCGTAAAGCCAGTGATGGATAACCAGACAAGCCAGAAATGACGGCTGCATTGTTCACACGGAAGAGTGTGCACACAAAGGTGGACACATACACACACATGCCCAAAGGTGTAGGGGTCCCCAAGCTAGGGCCAACAAGGAAGATTGAGATATCTGTGTGTGTGTGTGTGTGTGTGTGTGTGTGTGTGTGTGTGTGTGTGTGTGTATCGAGGGAAAGTGAAATGAGGAGATGAATGGCCAACAATTGAATAACCTTGACCTTCTCTGCAGATATCCTTTATTAAAAATCAAGAATGTATGTGAGAGAGTGTGAGTGTGTATGATTGATGTTACTGGGTCTCTATCACCTAAGGTATAGTCATGGTCCAATGGGTTTCACACTAGAGCATCATTCATTGCAAGAACCCCCAATCTTTCTCTCTCCCGCACTCTCTCTCAAAACACACACACACACACACACACACTTCAAATTACTCCTGTACCTCAAATAAGGTCAAAGCAAAGCTAATAGCAACATGACCTGTTTAAACAGAGCAGAGTCACCTAAAGGAGAAGAGACAAAACAAGAAAAAGAAGGAAAAAGAAAGAAGCAAAGAGGATCGGAAGAGAAGAATACGGGGAAAACAAAAAAGAACAGAAAGGAATACAAGATGTTAAACAACAAAAGAGATGGAGAAGAGAAATTTGTGGTGCAGAGGAATAAAGAAAAAATGAGGAATGAAAATTAAAGATGCAGACAAAGAGGAAGAGGGATGAAAAAGAAGGATGACTGAAGAAAATAGAATCAATACAGAAGAATAGAAGAGAAAGAAAACAGACTCAAGACAAAGATAAAAAGAGAAACAAGTAGAAAGAAATGATGGAAAGGAAAGGAAAGGAAGAAGAGGAGAAAGTGGTTAGGAAGATAACAGATAGACAGATAGACATTCACCTAATGTATATACCATATATATATAATGTTCTTCCTCTACATCCCCCCCGCCCCGCCCCCCTTTTTGGCACATGTCAAGGAGCGTGTCAGGTTACATTTCAATATGTGTTATACTTGTATAACTATGCATGTGACAAATAAAGAACCTTGAACCTTGAAGATAGGATGGGTGTCTATGATAAATATGTATTATAATAGATATTTAGTCACAAAAGTGTTTTACGGGATGACACTTACAAGTCTTAAGGCATCTAGATATAAACCAAAAACCAGATATTTTTGGATAAAGGATAAAAGGGTTTTATTTCTATTTGTTATTCTTATGGGCAAGAAAAGGAGCAAAGAAGGAAGAACAGATATAACACGTGCCCAGCCTCCTCCACCATCACTCACAAAAACACTGAGCAAGCTGCATATCGATGTGGACATCCATACGCATGAGGTGACTTTGCTTTACCCATCTGCCTCTGCAGGAAGTGAAAGTCATATTCAAATATTCATCTTCATCAGTCCCCCAAGGTTTAACCTGTAGATAATGAGCTTTATTAGTCAGTCTATTAATGGTGTCTCAGCTCTATTAACCTGGGGAAACTTAAAGTTGAGTAATACACCATGAGGCAAAAAGTCACATGACTACAAAGGGCATTAAACACTACATCTGTTTTCTATCAAACTTTTTGTTGGTAGATTTTTCATATCCATGCCATTTGTGGCCAAATGATCACTTCTTGCTGTGCATTAATTTCTCTTGATGATTACAGAGACCAACTTTAATTTAAAACAAACCAGAACAGATGATTTAATCAAGAATATATCTGCAACAGGTCTTACACAATACAATTTGCAGCAGTTTTCTTTGCAGAGTGCAAAGGTTTAGGTATTTAAGTTAATCATACAAATATGCTTTACTTAGGTTTGAAACATGCAATTGGCTGTAAATTGAACTCAATTTAACACAGAAAATAAAACCTGTCTAATTTCCTCTTGGTAATTTTTATCTAGTTGGAATGTCAGATGAAGATGTTGTCAGTAGGAATGCACAGCTTGTTTGGAAGGGCTGCCAGGAGAAATCCTCTTCTCTCTACAAAGAACATGGCTGCACACACTAAATTTGCAAAAATTCCATGCGTATAAACCACAAGATTTCTACAATAATGTACTTGGACAGGTGAGACCAAAGTGGAGATATCTGACATAATGCACAGCCCCCCCCTGTTGTAAAAACAAACAAACAAACAAGACTGCATGCTTGTGGACGGGTGATGATTTGGCCTTGGTTTGCTGCCACAGGACCTGAGCACCTTGCAATTGTTAAGTTGCATTAGTTGCAACATTAAGATCATCTGTCTGCCAGCTAGAGCTGGACGGAAACTTTGTCAGCAGGATAATGATACTAGGCACAGCAGCAAATCAACAGCAGAATGGATAAAAATAATAATAATAATAATAATAATCAAGGTGTTTCAATGGCCAAGTTCAGACCTCAAAATGACTGAAATGCTCTGGCAGCAACTTAAGAGGACTGCAAAGACTCCTGTGAAAACTTTGTTTTTTGTTGTCTTTTTATATGACAGTGTGATAAAAATCTGCAGCCACTGACAAAGACAAAGTTAAAAGGTTAAGTTGGGAACATAAGGAGGAAGATAACCGGTGGTAAACTGACAAACCAACAACTGAAAAGGAAAACAAAGGATAATATATACTTATGATGTTGAAATAGAGCAGATAATAAAAAGGAGGGAAATAAACAAAGACACCAAACTAAAACAGGTAATGACAAACAGATGATAAACACTAAGAAAAATAAGAGAAGTTGTTAAATGAACTACAAATAGGAACCAAAACTTAGAGCTACTTAAGCCAGACATCATTACAAACCCTATGCTCTGAGCTCATCTTCAGTCACTACCCCCCCTCTATCATCACTGAGGACATTTGTGTTGTCTACATATGACATAGAGAAGATGAAGTGAGAGGGCGTTCCAGGGGAAGCTGTAAGCAACATCACACAGGTGTAGTGTATGCAGAGGTTTTTCAACCAGACAGCTGCACTTCTGTTGGAATTATTTTATTGATTGAATAGAAGATCATCCTGACTCAGCCGTAAGCATCACTATGAAAAACACAGCTTAATTTATGGAAACCTTTATAGGGCCATCAGTATCAGCAGCTGTGCTCATGCATGGAATAATATATACAGAACTTCAATAAAGTCTCATTCTTTGCAGCTTTGTTGATCTTTTCTTATCTAAAGATTTTTCTTAATATTCCCTTCAAACAAAACCTAGAAAAATCAATCCGTGCAGGATTATGTTGCTCCGCCCATCAAAAACTCTGCGCCTGCGCAGATATATCGACTATCATCGGTTATTGGACTGACGAATGTTGGTTGCAAAGATTTTACATAGCAACCAACCTTAATAGTCATGCCATCTTGGGGTTTTGAAACCAGACATGGCAGGCGAGGGGTAGATCTGACAGAGAAACTGAGGGATAATGCACGCTTAAAGGCTAGCAACTAGCATCCTTCTTGACATTAATGGGGACCGACATTTACAAAATGCACATACTGTACTCAGCGTGACTCAAAATGAGCCCATATTCTTAGCAGGACAGTGTTTGACATCACACAGTAAGAGAGCAGAGGGTCACTTTTTCCACAGATTTTTATAATAGTAGATGCATTTTGGTAACGAGAGGTGTTGCCCCCTGGTGGTCATCAGAAAGAATGCAGGTTCAGGTCTCTTCACCAGTGACTTCAGTTTTGACACATGGAATCGATGTGTAGTAAATTTTAAAAAGCCAACATTGCAGTTACTCAAGCTCAAATCTCAGTTTCTGTTCCCACTAGCTGCTAACAGCTAATAACTATGAGGGATATGCCTTAAAGGTATATCATATTGATAGCGGATCGCACTCGTATCACAAACAAACCAAACAACCAAATGTGATTTGTTTGGGCAGCTTGACTGAACATAGGTTTGAAAATGCTTGAAGTGGGAGCAAGTTAAACAAAGACTTGCTCTGCTTTGTCACCTGCAGCAGTGTACATTTTATACACTGCAGATTAAACCAAGAAATGATCGTACAGAAAGCATTCATGTTTTGTGAGCTCACAGCAATGAATGGTAAATCTTCATGGATACATCATAGAAAACTGTGGGTACGCTAAAATTTAAACCCACAAAAAAATAGTTGGTTTAATTTGGTACACATCAGGGAAAAATGTTTTAAAGAAAATGTAGGTACTTTACACCGGTTGTGCAGATGAAATCACATTTACTGTTGTCATAATAAGACAACCTATAGGAATTAGATACTTAATTATAATATATTCAAACTTCCCCTCCAGCTCTACAGGGTTCAGATCTGGAGACTGTGGTGGCCACACCAATATATTTAGAATTCTGTCTGACTGCTTAGTCTTTAAATGTTGCTGACACATTTTGGAGGTGTGTTTTGGGTCATTATGCTGTTGTGGGTTGAAACTGGCCTTAATCATATGCTGTCTGAATGGTTTTGCAAAATCTTGTGATAGCTCTCCTTCCTTAAGGTCTCTTCCATTGTGTATGAATCTGCTATTTTACCACCTCCAAAGCTCCGGAGACCACCATGCTTCACTGATGGTTTTAATAACTGTTCTTGCATATTTTTATTTATGTCTCACAAATGTTCTTCTGTTTGATCTGGAGACCTCATACTTGGATTTACTATCCACAACATCCTCTTCCAGTCCTTCAGTGTTCAATGTCTGTGTTCTTTTGCCTCAGTCTTTTTCTTTTTATTGGCAAGTATGTGGCTTTTTCTTGGCAACTTTGCTAGGAAGTCCAGTGTCCTGAAGTCACCTCTTCACTGTTGATGCTGACACTGGTGTTTGACAAATACTATTTAGTGCAGCTGACAGTAAAATACAGTAGGCATTGTTGTCTTAAACTACACACTTTCAGATATGAGCCTCCCACTGCTGTTTGCGCTGTTCACTGAATGGAGTAGTTAGCAAGAATTTTAAGTTTCTTGCAAGTTTCACATTTTTATTATAGTCAATAGACACAGAAGTCCAAAGAGTCTCTCCCATGTCCCAGATCTGCTGTTTCTTTTTTTTTTTTTTTGGACATTTTGCTATTGTTACTTTTAGACAGAAAATGTGGAGAAATGCTAGATAGCTGGGTCAACCAAGCACTTTATAATATGTTTCCCAATCACCAATTCATGCACCCACACACGCACACAAAGACACAAGGTGCTTAGCTGCAATCAAGATCAGCAAGGATTTGTTGTCTTGGCCAAGGAAAGTTTGCAGCATGGTGGGGCCAGGGACTGAATAGCCAACCCTGTGATTACTGAGTCATAGCCTCTAGATAACAAAGCAGGGGAATGACATGCAGTATGCCAGGAATTGTACCAGGGACTGGCTGCTGAAGGAACACCCGCAACCTTAATCACTTGTTTATTACTGTAATCAAGACAACAAAGGTTTTCTAATCTTAAATTATGTAGTTTCAACCTAAACCACAAAGTTTCCCTAAATATAACCAACTTGCTTTTGGCTTAAATTGAATCAAACTATTGCCATAGCACTGATTCATCATTAAAAGGCTTTATTACAATCATGATTTAAAGGATATGATGTTTATTTCCTGGTACCAGTATACTGCAATCACATGTTGAGGGCCAAATTAGAGTTGAAGGGTTTGTTACAGTATCATTCAAACTAACTATACATCAGATGCTTGGCTTTGTTACAAAAACAACAAAATCTTAAAGTGATTCTTTTAAGCAGTTTGATGAATTCAGTCAGCTAAGCCTGATGTTTCCTGGGACAGAGAAACTATTCTTTCTTTGTGTGCTGACACAGCTACACTGACACGTCTGTTAGCTGTGTGCAGAAATCAAACCATTATTAAACTCTTACAACAGGACGCTGTATTATTAAAGTTTTCACTCCAGCCCAGACAACCCGCGACTGATTATATACTATCCTACAGCCAACAGAGGGGTATGCATGTGTTTATGTGTGTGTGTCCTGCCCCAGTGGTGAGTACCATCACATGTGGTCTGCATTAAAATGCTATTGTGTGTTATGAGGCTGCAAAAGGTTGTCATGCCGACTGAAATCACAATCCCATGTTGTCAGCCTCTTTCTTTTATTGTTGGTTGGCTTCCAATACTCTGCATGCATGTACTCATGTGCACACAAGCCCCACGGCACGCCCTTAACATGCCTGCTTAGTCCTGAATACACTTCAACACACCGCCGCACAAAAACAAACAAATGAATTTAAACATTGCGCCGAGGTTAGTTTGTCTAATCACTGAACAAGGTTCCCTAATAGCTTGAGCACAACAGTTTTTATTAAAGCTATAAAAATGTTAAACAAAAAACTTTTGCTGTTGGTTCTCGGGAGCTGAACTGATTTGGACCTGTCCTCACTTCCTCCTGTCAATAACGGAAAGCTACTGGATGTGCTTTGTGGAGGAAAACAGGTTTAGGATCAACAATGAGTTTACTCTGGAAAACAAAGTGAGAAGTGTTTGGGATTCTCCACTGGAAATGATGCTTGTTTTCTGTCTACTACTGCATGCAACAGTGTGTTGCAGTATACTGTAATTGTGTACATTTGTAGTATGTATTGCATTTGAAGTTAATGGATGATTCTAAATTGGCTGTACAGTAGATGATAGGGGTGTGAGGTGCGTGTGTGTGTGTGTGTGTGTGTGTGTGTGTGTGTGTGTGTGTGTGTGTGTGTGTGTGTGTGTGTGTGTGTTTTATCATATTGGTTAACTTTAACTTAGACTGTGAGGTTATTCTACACCTAGCAAAGCATTTTACATTCATAAGACTAAAAACACAAAAGCAATAGAAATAGAAAAACAGTAACAAATAAAACAATAATTAACCATCAACCATCAAATCTGCAGACATTTTTGTTTTGATAGCTGTAAATCTACATACTGATCATTCAGGTGTGAGGCTGTTTTGAAATGCTCAACAATTGTGGGACTGGCTCGCAGTGGCAAATGGGGTTTGGAGTGCAAGGCTTAAAAAAATAGCATGAATGAAGATTGCTCATGCTGTCGTGATAACCTTTATTTCACTAAAATTAGTTTTGAACTTTTTTGAACTTCTGTAGGGGTACACGCCAGAAAAAGCCTGAGTACCACTGACACAGAAGCTGAACTATTGCAAGTCACCTTTTTCAAAATCATCTGGCAGATATTATAATGGAATGTAATTTGATGTTTTGACTTTCTAGAAGCAATTTCTGCTCATAATTACCTGGAGTAGTGCGCCAACACAAAACTGACCAACAAGGGTTTGATCTGATCCCAAATGGCATTAAAGTTAAAACACAATCTGGGATCAGAACTGATAAGACCCGGTTAAACAAATGTCCCTTCATCTTGGATGTATTAAGATTTAGCTTTAGGTAAGACCACCATCAGAATACACACTTCTGATAACGTCCTATAGAGAAGAGAGAAACGTGGTTATCGACTACAGTCTTTAAAAATTTGTAAATGGGTGTTTTTATTATAATATTATTTTGTTTTTTGTCTTTTTTAAAGCCAAGTAAAATAATAATACCTGGTTATCCCGAGTACCTGAGAAAGAACATGAAGTCCTGACCACCTTGCACAAAGTGACAGGCCACAAGAAGACAACTGTTCCCCCTCAGGCAGAGCATGCATTTCTCAGCAGATACGTACGTTTACGACTTCTTATCACATTGTCCTTCTCACAAATGTTCCCTCTTTCTCGCTCATAAACGTACACTCCTGTCTGGAGAGCACTGCCTGAGAATCATGCCAGTGATAGAAGAAAGAAAATAAAATCGAAGAGGACTGGGAGTTACAAGCAAACATGGGCAAACACCAAACATGGAGACAAATAACGGAGGCCCAGCTCTCACTGTAAACACAACCACCCACCACGTGCAAACACACACAAACACACACAGATGGATACAAAAACAGAAAACAGGAAAGCAGAGCTAGCACATGCTTTAGTGATGAAATCATTTGTGAGAACTAACAGATTGTTAGAAAAAAGAGAAACTGACTTTTTTTTTCTCAAGGCATGGATGGAAAACATGGCCGTGTGTGTGTGTGTGTGTGTGTGTGTGTGTGTGTGTGTGTGTGTGTGTGTGTGTGTGTGTGTGTGTGTGTGTGTGTGTGTCTGTCTGCTTGGACAAAAATGAGAGCACTAAAGGGGAGATGAAAACAGGTAGAGTGAAGAAAAAAAAAAAACAGAAAGGACACAGAGGTCTGAATCCAAAGAGATGCACCCCGCCAGGATATAACTTCAGAGTCAGCAGAGACCCACAGGATCATCAACACACTGTGTGCATTTCTAAAGCAACTACACACACGACACATACCGTACATACACACACCATTTATTTCTAAGGGTTTCAGCAGGGGAATAAAGCTGTTCTTGGTCGTATTTCAGTAAAAATTCAAGATGGACACAATCAAGCTTATGTCATAAATTCATGTGACTGCTTCCCACAATAATAAATCTTGCGCAGAAACATTATAATCTGTATGTATGTACTTATTAGATGCGTAACAGACACAGTTGGTTGGTATACGTGTAGGAAAATCTGCTCCTGACTTTAGAGGAACATGTTTTGTTTCCCAAATCAAACTCTGTTGACCATTCAGCAAAGAGTATGACACAAAACTGACTCATGGAAACCAGCAGTGGTCTCACAGAGATCGTAAACAGAGACGGTACGCCTCATGATTCCTGGTGCCTCTTCCTTTTATTAAAAAATGATTACAGTAATAGCAGCACAAATCACATCATATCTAATCTTTTCAGATCTAACTTTGTCCACTTCCGTGTATCATCCTAATTCAGATGCAGATCTCATTTTTCTTTTTGCATCACACACTCAGTCTAAACCACTTTTATTTTTAGCTCTCAATTAGTTTACTTGTTTGTGCTCTAGCAGCCAGAAACACCACTCCATAGAAAAGCCATAATTTTATGTCTTTATCATCCATGCAAGTTTACTGGCTTTAATGGCATCTTCTAATGACTCGTCTCTAAAACTGTAAATGTTGGTTTCTGTGGCCTCAGTGTTTTTTCCTGTACAATAGCATTACTCATGTGACGGCTTTCAGGCCTGTGACCAGTGCACGCTGGAATTAAATACTGTGGCTTTATTTTAAAAAACAAAAATGTGAACACCTAGAGAAAAAGTATCAGGTGTTACCACTGACTGTATAACAGTTTTCTACAGTCTTTGTGTGTTAGCAATAAACCTGAACTGTGCACCCAGGACTGCAGTTTGAATGTTGCCTACAAGACTTCTAGTTGACAGAGGAAAAAGTGACAATTATCTGTTAAGAGTCTAATTTTTACACAAAATGTTGATGTTTCCCCACACATTAACAGAAAGTAGCTGACCAGACATATGGTGTCAGTCTTAGATATTTACCATTTTTGATTCAATTTCTCATGAACTAGCTGTGTGCAGGCAGGAATTGGACCCAAGCGCAAACTCACAAATAAAGATCAGCTTTATTTGCTGAAACGGAGGAAAAGGCGATACAAACAATACAAAACTAAACCGGGAAATTACTAAACTAATCACACGGGGAGGCGCACGAGAAAAAAAACACAGCCAAGAGGGAGGATGCAACACGGAACTGAGGGAGACGCAGACATAAATACACAGAAGGATAACGAGGGACATGGGAACACAGCTGACACTGATAATCATAACAAGACAGGGCAGGAGCAAACAACACGACGTATACTGACAGGAGACTATCAAAGTAAAACAGGAAGTACACACAGACGCAGACAGGAGGGAGTGAGAGAACACGGGAAGACCACAGACCAAACGAGCTGGGAAACCATGGAATAAAACACAAGGAGGAGAAACGAGGCATGGAAACTGACCGATACACGGAGGGAGACAGAGACACAGGGGGTAAGGACACGAGGGGAAATCTAATAAATGACATCTAAACAGAATAACCTAGGAACCCTTAGAATAAGCAGTGGACCTAAAACATAATAACAGCAAATGACAAAAATACAGGAAAACACAAAACACCAGGTAGAAGTCCCGGGACCATGACATCAATTATCAGCTAAACAGCAAGCTATATCAATTTTTCCTGTCACTGGAAGAACTTGAAAGTGACAGATGAATGAACAGACAGCGCACCAGGTTCTACATATTTGTGACAAACATGTCTTGAGATGACAAATAAAGATTGGGGTGAGTTGTTTACATGTCTTTTCAGCTCTAATGCAGCAGAAAGCCAGGAGTAAAGACCGTCTGGAAATCCAGCAAGCTATCCATGAGTACTGATCAAATTCAAATTCAAATGTCACTGAAAATCAGCTGATTTAAACTCCACCAGAAGTCACTTCTATGAACATTCTGTCCAATTACCCAATGAGGACACTAAATTTTGCCATTACGAATGCCTAAGAAGCTAAAGGCTGAGTATGTTTGCTCTACTACCATTGCTGCTGATGAGTTCAAGTTTCTATTATGCTGTCCTCTTTTTAATTGGACTGAATTTAAAAAAAAAAAAGAGTCTTATTTGCAAAATCATTTTCATACTGCATCTTAGAGGAAATATGGCCTTTGGGTTACACATGAGATAACTATTTTACTATCATACTACTTTTAAATCTGTCAACACCTTTATTAAAGTGTAACATGCCGTTTAGTGAGGGTAGCACATTCGCAGTTTGCTGCCAATCTGAGGATGACCCATCTATCTGCTAAGAGCTCTGTTGTCAATGGAGGCAATGCACAAAGTATATGATACAACCAGTCTGTGGGCTGCTGTTGCTTGTGCTGTATCAGCAAGTTAGAACATACAAAGAGATGAAGTAGAAACAAGTGTTAACCAATCAACATTTAGCAGATGCAAATGTCATCCACTTCCAGCGACACATAGATGGAATTCTGAAGCACTGAGTGTGAGCATGTCTGATGTGGATGAAAACCCTCGTTGCTTGCTGTGTGAACGGTAAGATGTACTGAGACAGACACATTCTAAGGAACATAAATTACGCTTAGAGTGAGGATCTTACCAGATCTTGTTGTTTGTTTTAGCTGACTATTGACCAAACTACAAAGATGTTCAAGTTACAAATATACCAACCACAGGAAATCACTGAATTGTAGCATATATTAATTCACAACCACAAGTAACTGACTTCACATTGTACAGTCACAAAAATGGGTTTTGTAGTAGGGCAAAATCTGTAGGTGAAAGACAGATATTATCACCTGAGGTCTTCCCTTGCATAGCGGGGTCTTGCTGTCCTAAGTTGGATAACTGTCTCCACCAATTTTGAAACCAAATGTGACCCTGACTATGAAACAGAGGAATGTTGCATGCTCATGCAGTGAAAAAACATGTCAGTCAAAAGGTTTTCTCATCCTAAAGCACATCCAGGTTTATGTCTCTATATTCAACCAAGTCTAAGGACAGCAGTCTAAGCAGATGTGCCCAGATTTCCGTCTCCCTAATGACTGAATCTACTCTTCTGGGAGGTCACCAGTTTGTACCCAAGCCAGCTAAGATATGGAATCTCTCCAGCATTTCTACCCTGTAGCTTCCTCCAAGAAGGATACAAATTTAAAAAGAAAGAAAGAAAGAAAGAAACTCATCAGGAAAGGATCCAGGAGGCATCCTAGTCAGATGCAACCACCTTAACTGGGTTGGTAGGTTGACCAGTAAATCAGTGACTTGACCTTCATGCTCAATTCTTTCTTCACTATAACAGACGAGTATATGGTCCATAACACTGCAGATGCCACACCAATCTTTCTGTCAATCTCCCACTCTGCTGTTCCCACACTCATAAACAAGACCTTGAGATATGAAAACAAAAATTTACAACATGTTGTATAAAATAAAATAATAGATTCAGACTATAAAGTCATCGGGTGTTTACTGAGGTCTTAAATTAAGCTAACTATAGAGTCCAACAATCATACTTCTTTTTCCAACCAGAGGAGTCACTTCCTTCTGGCCAGTTTGAGTGACTTCCCACCTTGTTCTATGGGGTGGTGTCTCCAGAGATCAGGCTGATTTCATAGCATTTTGTGGAGTTTTAATTAGTCTAACATCTTAAGATTGGAGAATCGGGGTCGGTACCTTCGGCTCTTTTTCATGTGTTGACACACTGAGCAGATTTTGCAGTGTGGCATTACAGAAGGCAGTGTTATGCCTTCATGAAGGCATGTTCATTTCTATTCAGTTTCATTAATAAAGCACCAATGTACAACAACAGTCACCTCACACCCCCTTATACTGAAAGGTAAACATCCTAAATTATTACAGTAACCTGATAGCAGAGACTGACAACACTCAGAAGGAAAAAAAACTCACTTTTAATAGAAGGACAGTTAATGATGTGGAGTTGCATGTAACTAAATCAGGACTGAAAACAAGGTGACAGAGAGGAAATGATATGATTGGGCCTTATAATTTCTCTCCAATCATATGTGCCTAGCCCATATGCTTAAATGGGGTGCACATGCCTGGATCAGTGACATTCACGTTACTTGTTTTAATGTGGTTGCTGTAGATGACTGATGTTAAATTCTTCAAATGATGGAAAATTACTTGAAAATAACCTAAATTAGTCCTGTCGGATCTATAGATGGAGTATTAGTGGAGCCCACTGTTCCATTGTTATTGTGATGTCATAAATACGGACCTTCATCTCTGAGAAACTGCTACGGCCTCAGGGAGGACCACATGGGGGACATTATTCATGTAACACACCTGCCAATCCGGCTGCGCGTGCGTGTGTGCATGCGTGTGTTATGCCCTTGCGCTCTCTCATCATAGCAGGATTAACTCCCACTGGACAGATGGCAGTGTGATGCTCCTCCCTCCCACGCACGGTTTGTCATAGACACACACCAACAAAAACACACACTCACAAACAAACCACAGCTCTGCACAGAACGGTGGCATCTTCAGTAGACGAGCTGTGTCATCATTACGCCACACTGCCAGAGGCTTAAACACACGTAATCACACACATACACACATGGACTGAAGCCCATGTCAGCAGATGATGACTCTGATGGCAAAAAAAGCACTCTATTCTGTCTCCACTCTGCACGTCTCTCACTAAAACACTTGTGTGGTTGTTTTATCCTTGAATGGCTCCATTCTCCCAGCAGGATTTATATTTGGAACTCCCTTTGCGACTGTGACTATTTATGCATATTTGTGGCTATAATTTACTGTAAACATGATTAGTGTGTTTTAAGATTTTTTTTTTAAGAATAAGACACTGATTGTAATCAAAAGCATCTCCTAAGGCAATCAAAATGTTTTCTTATATTATACTTTGTGTTCTCGATAACGTTCATCCTCAGGTCAAATTCACTAAAGAAGCTTACAACAAAACAAAAAACAGAAAATCTGATGGCGGGTATAAATGCTCTGATAAATCGAGACTGGCAGGATTGAGATGTAACTGCAATAAATATTTTGGAGTTTTCTTGAACTGAAATTCTTGCCAGCTACTGGTAGTTATAGAACATTTTTACTTTTTCTTTTGTTGTTTATTTTTTGTGTGTGTGTGTGGGGTTTTTTTTTTTAAGTTGAATATTTCGGTACTTACCAAACTATAAAATAAAGTGTTAAACTTCAAGCCACAGTGTTCATTTTATCACTTTCAGGATATTCAAGAAAATGTAATATGACATATTTTTAATATACTTAATTTACAGAAAACAATAACTATACAGGCACGGTATTATAAATACAATAGATACTGTTATTTTAAGTGAGATGATGATACCTGATTGGGAATTTTAGTCTCCAAAATATTTTTAATGCACTTAAAACATCGTGTTGCTGGCATTTTTTAAGACATTAAAATTTCTACAACTTCTCTACAAATTTATTTAAAAGGGGCATTTGTTTTAGTTTTTAACAGTTAAATCCTGATCCTCATATAGAGGCGTCTTGTGTGATAATGGTTAAACTGGCCATAAATAATGTAGCTCTGCATTCTCTACACTGCAGCTCAAATAAGCCGTGCTGTTCTATTTCACAATCTACAACAATCTGGATTAGACTCAAGCTCCACAACCTCATGGCCTAAAAAAGATGTACCTAAAATACCAAGAAAAAACAAAACAAAACACAGTAATAGCCACTTGGGGTTGTTTCGAAAAGTAAGTCAATTACAACAGACTCCCATTAAAGCACAAATTAACATGGTTACAGTCTGGTAGGAAACCTTTTTTTGTTCTCTAAAGGCTCATTTCTTCCTTCCTAGTAACAGCTGATAACTGGTAGATTTTTTTTTCCTTTTATGGTATTAATCATAAAAAGCCACTTCAGTTGTTTTAAGACATGAAACATTAACTCTTTTTACCATCAGCCTGACAGTGGGCCAATTTTACGGGCACTTTTTAACGACCGTAACTCTGTTACCGTTTGTGCTACAGAGAAACGCAAATGGTTTCAGAAAGAAGAGAAGAGACGTGCTTTATAAGGATAGTTGTTGTATCACAATAGCACAAACCATTCAAAAGGTACTGCTCACTTACCACACAGACAGAGGAATCAGCTGGGCATAGATGTTACCATGTGTGCTTATATTTCCATAACTCCTCAACCGTTTTGGGCTAGAGAGAAAACTGAAATGGTTCAGAAAAGATGAGAATTATCTTGAAATTTTACAGCCAAAATTACAACATAGGTCCAGGCAGTCTGTCTGATACTTGGGTGAAAAAGAGTTAATAAGGATAAGGCTGCTTTTGAATGGTAGACAGTTCCTGTCATGAGTAGCTTTAGCCACTAACTGTCTGCCAGGCATCACCTCAGCTAATTTAATAAACTGGAACTCTCAACCACATTTGTGGTTTTACAGCAATGACTTTTCTGCACTCAGCTGTACTGACAGACCAAGGAGTCAGTACTCGAGCTACGTCATCAGTCCATGGATACACCTTGCTAGCCAAGCTAGCATTAGCTAATAACTCAAGATGATTGCTCTGATACCAATTACTACTACTACCACTACTACTAATAATAATAATAATAAAAATAACAATAATATTCATAATTTTAAAATCACAAAATAATAAGTCACATGATAGTGGCTACATTTATCTCTTTTTTTTTTATCTCCCAATATAAGTAAATAGACTAGGTCTTATATAGCACTTTTCTACTCTGAGCACTCAAAGCTCTTTATACAACTAATTCATTCACTCAATCACTTTTTCTAATCTGTTCTGTCTATCTAACAGTCACACATTTACACTCCGATGGATGCATCGGAGAGCAACAAGGGGTTAGTATATTGCCCAAGGATATTTGGCACACAGACTAGGGGGAAGCCAGGAATCGAACCACCAACCTTCCAATCAGTGGAAGACCTGCTCTACCGCCTGAGCTACAACCACCCCATGAGTGGTGGACACATTTCTACATATGGTATGTAGAATCCCTTAATTTTTCAGCTTTTCTACTGTGGTGGAGATTTATTTTCAAAGTTAGTATAGGTCAATGTTTGCTGATTAATTCATATTAAATAAAAGACTGTTTTTTGCTAAGGTACATATTTTACTTTTGCAATGGATGTGTCCTGAATCCAACTTACTCTATACAGAAGAATGAGTCATCAACTTATTAGAAGGTAAAGTATCTTCAAACAGTTAACAGTTATTTTTGGCAACAGATCCTACGTTGTTCCGACTTGGCAACAAGATTTCATGTCATGTTCAGACTGAACAAATTCCCATGATCATGATTTAAATTCTCATTTATCACTTCTATGGATTTAACTCTGTTAGGCCAAACTTCTAAACCAACAAGGGAAATGATATTCATGATATTCATACTGCTGCACACAGATGTGATGTGCAGAGCTGAACGGGGACCATAATGGACTCCAGCATCACGTAATAGGATTTTGGTGCCACTATAATATCAAAACTGCGCTCACAGTATTAGTTGACAGATTAAATCAGACATGAAGTGGAGGGTTTTAATCTAAAGCTATAATCATTTTTATAGAAATAAAAATAGCATTTTCTGCATGTATATTTTCACTAAATATAACTGCAATATTGTATTGTCATCTGATCGGCTGCTGTCTAAATTTGGAGCGAAGCATGCTGTACTTATCACACCAAGCCTGATAAACTGACTGAGTTCGCTCCATCTGGCTCAACAGCAGCAGCATTATGTTTTTTTCCCCTCCTCTCTATCAATTAGTACCATCAGCATCTCCTTTCAGACCTCCCTGTTACATCTCTGTTGGGAGATAATGGCTTGAAAATGTTTGATCAGTGTGAATTCATTTTTCACTTAACTTTCAAGAGACAAAGCAAGATTAATGCAGCAGTTTATTCTAGCAAAACCTTGGGCAAGAAGATTTACTTTGATGTGCTGCATCAGACAGTTTGCTGGTGAAACTGCCAGATGCCACTGTTACGCAGGTCTACAAGTGTTTCACCGCCTCTTCCTTCTAACCATGAGGTTAATTGAGGACAAACAGGTAACATATTTAGTTTGAAGAAATCCTTCTATTGAGAGTACTCTTTCATTGCTGCATAGTTCTCCTTTGTGATTTATGATTTACTCATACTGATTGTGCACTTGACTTAAGGAGACTCTTCAATTTGCCATTTGAACAGTGCTGAAAACATTACAAAAATAAGCATGGGTTGTTTTTCAAATGTTTCCAATAGAAAGGTTGCTGACAGGAGCTATGAAAGATGAATACACAAGCAAAGCGCTTGATTTGGACATCGTACACTCGGCTTTCATCACCGAAATTTAAGTTGTTTTCAAAACTATGGTATTATCGAATACAATGTGGTTGTTTGTTTGTAGGGCTACTTTTCTGAACTGTGTTAACGTAAGCAAGAGTTTCCTGGTGTGGATGGATGGGTCTGCTAACCTTTATTCTTATACTTTATTTGAAGTTATGGAGATATTGAGGTTTGGTGCTAAACTACACGAAGTGCTTCCAAAGTTAACATAAGGAGGATGACGACCTCTGCATTTACTAGAAGAGACTATTTTGTAGTTCTTTAGCGATTTCTATAATGTTTCTGGGCACAGTTGTCCCCCAAAGATCAGTTTGTTCAACTAGTGTGATAACTGCACAGTTAAGCAAATCATGCACCGTAGGAGTCTGTCTGTAGTGTGATCGTTACCAGTGTCTGACCAGGGATCTGCTACCTCTGTAAAAAATAATTTTGTTAATTAATTACCAAATATGTTAGAGGACAGTGTGTCAACGCTTCCCCAGCTGAGCTTCAAGAGTGCATAAAAGAGAAAGTGAGCAAGTGCAAGAGAGCAGCTAACATAAACTGATATGCAAGGCAAGGTGTACACAGTCCAGCAGGAGCGTGGGGAGGAGGGATAGTACAAGGCAAGCATGCAGTCCTGCAGCTGATGTCAACCAAGTAAATACATAAATAGCAATACCCACACCGAACAGTAGATACAGGCCAACACAGAAATAAAAAGAAAGAGTATGTTTCAGTTTAACAGAAGGACACAAGGACAACTTGTGAAAGATAAGTACTTTCAGCTGTGGCTTTATTTCCCAATGGGGACTGTAACCATTTATGCCAAATACCCTGCTTGCCCCAACCCTCCAGTTTACCCAGGCTTGGGAGAGACACTGGGAGTGCACTAGCTTGTGACCCTCAGAGGCTGGTTTGGGTCTCAAACCAGGAATCTTTTTTTAATGTAAGGCAAACATTTCTAAACCACTACACCTTAGATCCAGCACTTGTGAAAATGGATGTTAAACATAGTTTCTTTTACCTTGGAGAGCAGCTGAGCAGTATTTCCCCATTCTGCTTGGGTGCCTCTTTGAACTCAGTGTAGTAGCACCAGCTCTCCAACTATTGTGGGTTGTGTTTTGAGTCACCCTCCAGTTTACAGCCGATCTCCAGAGCAGAACAAGAATGAGTACGACATGAAGATCACAGATTCAAGACAGCAGAATGTCACTGAGAACCACAAGAAGAGCAATCTGATCAAGCTGTAGGAAATTACTAGAGGGTGGCGACTGGACCTATTAGGTTGTTAGTGAACTTTGAACTGAACTTTCAAAATAAGAGCTTAAGGATTGGCCAACAATTTTACCATGTTGACTTGGATAGATCTTTGATGAGTTCTTTCACTGTGATAGAAAGCTCTGACAGAAATAGATTACTGCAAACCAACACAAAAGAAAACACAATGTGTTTAAAGATGTTATAAAGCTTCACAAACTTAAAATATACTGGAAACTGTAGTGCTGTGAAATGTTATAAAAACCATTTCATCAAAGAAAATTGGATTTTAAAGTTAAGCGTTTTGATGGCTGATGACTTCTTTAAGTATGCTTTTGTGTGCTGTAGGTGGGGAAAAAGATGCTATCTAGTTTGTATCAAAAGAAAAACAACAGGAGAGCAGAAAAAAATAAAGAGAGAAAATACCTTTTGAAAACAAAGAGTGATACTGTGAACCAATAAGACCAAACAGAACACACATGCCTTAAATCAATAGACAAGCAGAGCTGTCTCCCTATTTCTCCTTTATTGGATCTATCTATGTGGCACAGTACAGTGTGTGTGTGTGTGTGTGTGTGTGTGTGTGTGTGTGTGTGTGTGTGTGTGTGTGTGTGTGTGTGTGTGTGTGTGTGTGTGTCTCATCCAACTGCAATCCAATGGCCAGTAAAGCTTTAGCTTTATAGAGCATTTTCAAAGCAGACCAGCACAGATCCCTTCAGTCTGTCCTCACTATTAGATGCAGCTGATGAAACAGTGAATTTCATTAGATAATACAGCTGTTTGGAGAGAGCATTCCTGTAATACAGGTAGTTTACAAGGAAACTTATCAACAGCTTGTTCATAATACCAAGAAGCAACCTCCAGTGTCTTTCTGCTCCCTTATTAGATGATTTAGAAATGAAAACTTTAACATAAAGACACATTTTCACTTTACAAATTAAAATTAGAAGTCTTTTTTTAAGGTATCTTTTTATATTTCCATGCAAAACCTCCAAGGCTGGAAAATGAAGATAATGTCGAAATACTGAAAACTGCAGTTCCTCAAATAGCCACTTTAAATTTCCATAGATTCCCACGTTAAAATGTTTCAATAGTTATTTTTCCATGTTAAAATAACTGTTGAAATAAAACATTTTTACACCCTGATACATTTTTCCCTATTCATAAGAACTAAACTCTTTCATTTGGATACTGGTGAGGTTTAAAGTTAGAGTCCTGGCAAGTATGTAGCTGTCTGCTAGACTTCATCTCCATAACTAAACTGGATCCCTTGGAAGTATGTGACAATATGACGTCTGTGCTCCAGTCTCAGAGTGAAACTCTGGGATACTAATTATCTGTTATTTCCCACTAATTGGCAGGTGTACCCATATGCACCCATATGCTTTACAGATGCAGCATTTGCTGCACTCCACTCCAATTAGCACTCCATCCTTTAAATACTTCTGACTCCAAAAAACACACAGAACAAAATAGCTACAGTCTAAACAGTAGGTTCCATTGTGCTGGATCGGTCCATTTTTAAGGTACAATGTGTAAAATATATACACAGGGCTAATTACAGTGCATGACAATGAGGCTTGCTTCTAGAGATGGCACGATACCACTTTTTTATGTCCGATACCGATACCGATATCATAAATTTGGATATCTGCCGATACCGATATGAATCCGATATAGTGTTTTTTAATCAACAAAACTGTTTTTTAAAATATCTTGCTGCATTTTGCAAGTCTGCAAGTTCATACTCAAGTTTAAAACAACAACTACACTAAAGCTATTCTGTTATACCTGTATACAAAAAAAATATTTCATAGTTCAGCAATACTGATCAATCTAAAAAACTTAGACCTACACCATCCTCCCTATTCTGGTATTTTAAAGAGTACTTAGCGTAAATATTAAGCAACCTAACTAATAGGGTTCCAACTCCCAGCAACAACAAAAATAAATAAATAAAAAATAGGGAACCACCCCTCACGCGCCACCTCATGATGCTTAATCGACGTAATCAACCTTAATTTGATGCAGTGTGAAAAAAAAAAAGCACAGAAATCAATTATTTTTCAAGAAATATGAAATAGATTCAACATCTTTCTTCAACAAAATTGCAGACTGCACAGATGGTACCTTCCCAAAGGAAAAAGTACTATAGCTTACTAGGGTATATATATTAGACTTAATAGTCACTATATACAGTAATTGACTTCTATTCATTTTACATCAAATTAAAACTTTGTGTGTCAGATAATTATTTATTAAAAGCTAGACATTTTAAATGAGAATAAGAAAGAAAAGTATGTCTTTGTGCCCCCTTTTCCCAGTTAATGCCCTATCGGCCCCCCTGGTTAAACTTTGCTAGATCCGCCCCTGCACAGTTACCAGCCGTTCAGCTACGTAGAAAAAGATCCTGGAGTAGAAAGTAATATTAAATAAATTCTAACAACAGCTTATCAAGCTTAAACGTGCTGCTGTTGTTCAGCCGCTGGTTTCCTCTTTCTGGTGCAAAGTGGGCCAAAAACAAACAAGAGACACGGACTCGCGACAGAAAAGCTGATCAGCTGATCATTTAAGCAGTTTCACGATTGAAGTAGCAGCCGGAGAGCGAGAGGCAGTCGCTCGTTAAGCTTAACGCAGGAATGCTTGACAAACATTCAGAGATGGACTTACACACTTGCTTTACTTCTCTCGGGGATAACTTTGTCGGAGATGAAATGCCAGGTTGCTAGCGAAGCTCCAAATGCTATCCAGACCACAGGTCCCGCATGCCACAGCTGCTCTATCACGTGATGCCTACTGCTCTGACATGCTAACGTTCTGAGGTGAGTTACGGCGTGTTGCAAGTTTTGTGAGGTGCTTTCGTGATATTTAATGGATCGGATTACATTTTTTATTTTTCTCCGATATCCGATCCAGTCATTTAGGTCAGTATCGGACCGATACCGATACGTAATATCGGATCGGTCCATCTCTACTTGCTTCTAGTGGTCAAAGGAAGGTTTTGAAATCCATCCATCCACTTTTATTTTAGACATTAATACAAGTAGGATGGGAAGATTATTATGTTTAGAAACTTGTTGTCAAAGGTCACTCAACAGTCACATCTTGAGCAGCCTGAGTCAGTGGCGCCCAGGCATAGGCCTGTAAATGTACCCCACTCCCCCACCGCTCCAGTAACATCAAGACTTCATGGTCATTTTAATCCTTTTCTGACATCAGATGTGTATCATGAAAGGATCTTATTTTGTTCTCTCCTGTTTTCTGTCATGCATAACCTGCTACACTGGTGGATGCTTCTATCAAACATGGCTGAAGTTTCATATAATTATTTTAGGATATGTGCAAGTTGATGCCAAATGTCTGAGCTCAGTGTTCAGACAATTTTTATTCTACTCTAGCCTCTGTATAAGATCAGTGAGAGAGGATATCCCTAATGTGGTTATATCACTGACTGTAAGCTATTCACCTGCCATTTAAACTTTGTTTGCAAGGGGCAGCCAAAGTTGACTAAAAGAGAGTGGGAAAGGAGCAAAGAACAGCTTGTTTCATACAGTGGATGAACTTAGGGTCAAACATAGATAAGGATTATTTTTGAACTGTCAGTCATGCGAAGCAACTCTAATTAAGCCCATACCTGCAACAGGATAAAGAGAGCCACAGTAGGCACTTTTTAATCGCCACTTGGCAGTAGAATAAATGCCGTATAAAGCCCGAGATGCAGGCAATTTTTCCCCGCATGTCACTTCCCACATAGTTGTGTCCCCATTATATGTAACGACCTCCTATACCATTAAATCACCATCTTCAGTGTGTTTATCGGTTAATGCCACCACCTTCAGTTAAGACGTGCCGTGTTTAAAAGTCTCGCTTCACGGCTTCTTCCTAATGAAAAAAAACATCCATCATTTTCATCTCTTTGCATTTCTTTCATATTTTTCATGAGTTAGGATCTCCGTGCGATAAATCTGTCTTTCCTTGTGGTTATTTAGGTCTCCCTGTGGTCTACGGTCATTTAGGATATAGCGGGTGGGCCATTTTCATCTGTGTCTTTATTGCCTGAAAATCCCAATTTATGCTATTTGTGTTTGCTCTTTTTTTGTAAACTGTTCTCTTTGTTGGTGGTCACTTTAGCTGTCTTTTCTTTGTATCGTTTTTACTATCTCTTTGTGGTCATTTATTATTTTCATCTATTTGCTTTTTTGCACCCTTTTGTAGTGAGCTCGTGTCTCTCTACAATCATTATTTCTTTCTTTATGGTCATGTCAGTCTCTCTGTACTCATTTGAGTCCCTTTCTTGTCTTTTAGTGACCTTTGTAGCAAGCTGATAAACATTCAAACAAGAAATGTAAACAGTCCAAACAGATGCAATCTGCTGCAGGGACCTCCTGACACCGTAAGCCTCTGCTTAGCAAGCCCTTATTAGTTGTATACTTGTAAAGTGGTCATGTAAGGGTTAAACATGCTGTAGACTGATAGCTCAGAACTATCATCAATGATACGCTTTCACTTCATTGGGCAATTTGATGGCACAGCTGTTCTACCTTTTTAATCGAGCACTCCCATCATTTCCCATTGCTTGTATATAAGAAGCACTCTGTATTAGTGAATGATATCAAGCGGATGCTAAGAAGAAAAGCTCATCCCTGCAGTTTTGTCTTGCCCAGTGCTCTTGCAACATTCGTATTGATTGAGGAATCGATACTGTCCTCTAGAGAGAAAATACCAGACTGATATCCTGCCATTTCTTCATCCATACTCAACAGAGCAGGCTGCAGGTGACCGTGACAAGGTATGCTTGTTCCTTCAGGACGATATGAGGGGTGAATATTGCCACAGAGCAAGGAGGGAGAGGGGATCTGACCATTTAAGCTGCTCTCCAGGCAGAGAGAGGGGGATATCTGTTCCAAGTTTGTTTGTTTTTTTATGATACCTAAAGCAGTTTTTCTAAGTCAAGCATGAAACACCTCCTTTATAGAAGACTTTTAATCTAACATTTGATTAAGTTGCCTCTTTGTCACGTACACAAACTCCCCAGGAAGGCTTATCAGAATAATGTTCTGTAGCTGGAAGCATTTTGCAGAGCAATTCCTGCCTAACCTGACCTAGACATCAGTGACTATACTAGTGTGCTTTTATGAACAGCAAACACATTGTTTTCATATAAAATGTTTCACTTTTATCATCATGCATATGTGATGTGGGGCTTCCATATTGCTATAAAAGTCAAGAGGGAATAAACCAGTTGAACAGGCAGTGGGTGGACTGACTTTTCCCCCCAGTATCTGCTTTTTGCTGTGTAATTTCCCTTCCAAGTGTCATTCTTCACTTGGCTCCACTTATTAGAGGTTTCATTACGTGCAATACTAAAAGGGATTTTAATGACAAAATATGCATGTGCCATTGCCTGTACCTTTAAAAACTTTTTGCTGAACATAGATGCAGCATAAGATCAAAAGATTAAAATTAAAAAAAATCAGTTGCAGTCTACTACTACATCGTTAATGCATTAAAAGATAATGTGCTATGAAATACAGTGGTACAGATTATGTTTCTACACCTAAACTTCTCAGAAGGGATGTTTTCATATCTATATATAATACTGAATGAGTTGTGGGGCTGGAATTTCTTTACCCTCTCTGAATCTCCACCTTTTCTCCTGTAACGGTTTCCCAATGAAACCAGACTAAGAACAATTCAGAACATGTATGAAGATGAAGAGATCAAATGATCAAGTCAGCCCGCTGAGACAGGTGTACCAGGGACCTACTCTGGTGCCAGTTCTGGGCAAGTGACACAAAAAAAAAAAAAAAAACATGTGGTCCGTATGAACCATATTTGAAATTATTGCATACTGTCTTTTTGCACACATGCACGCAGACACGTATGTCCCCACTCGGATGTATTATTAAACTTAACTGTTGCTGCAATCCTTTCTAGAGTACACACTAGCACTATATTCTGTGGTTGTACCATCTTCTCCTGCCTGTGGCTGAGCAGGTGACAGTGGTTTGTACTAATTAGTGCTTCTACAAAACAATGCCTATTCTTTTCTTCTCTTCCTTTTTTTCGGGTCAGGCTTGTGTCTTTATAAATATTTTAGCAGAACCCGTTCAGACTCTCTGGAGACGTTAATCAGAACTTAACGTCTTAAGTCAGCTTTAAGTTTTCTCAAGAAGTATGGTCGCTTCTTACTTTTTCACTTACTACTCAAACTCACTCAAAATTCAGCTTTGCAACCAAATCAAATTTGTCTCAGAAAACATCACAGGCAAGGCATCACTGAATCACTTGGTTGATGCCAGCTGTATGAGACTCGTGCCAGCAGCTCTAAAGCAGTGACCAGTCTGATTTCTGGGCTTTAAAACTTAATGTCCTCCTTTTAGAAATATGTTTACACTCATGTAGCCAACCAAACCAAACAAAGCTGTGCAGTACATTACACTCATGCATAACCATGACTTACTATTGTAGATTACATTTAATATTCCTGTCTACCAACTTCTACCAATTTTTTACATAAAATATGAATGCATAATATCAGGGTGCTCAGTCTTTGTTTTGCTGTGGCATTAATTTACCCTCATACACTCTGACAATAGAGCCAAGTATCATCCACAGTGCTTGGGTTTAAACGCAGGTGAACATTTTACACTTAATCCCCGAAGAGTGAGATTAGTTAACTAATATTACAAAGAAAAGAAGATGTAGTAACCATTAGCAGAGTTTAGACCCTGCATGTTTTGGCCTTTGATCACCACAACAGTGATATGAGAAACAGTACAACAGGTACGATTTGAACTGTAAATTCACGCAAGCTGTCGACCAACTTACTTGAATCTTCCCTGACAGTGCTGGCACTGATCCCCGACCCAGCCGTGGTCACACACGCAGGTCCCGTTAATACACTTCCCTGAAAAACAGCTTTTATCACAAGACTTGGACACCGAGGAGGCTTCCGCGTGGACCACGAGATGAAGCATCATCAGTATTCCCAGGTATATTTTCAACACTTCCCGGGACCTGCTCTGTGAAGACCTGGTCCAGGTGAGCAGACGTGTCCCGCTAACAAGGACCATGATGGACGCGGGTAGACTTGTTTTTTCGGAGGCTGCAAGCTGAGAGAAAGCGAGCCGTCACGTTAGGCTGTGAGGTGATGTGTTGTCATGAGCTGAGGTGTCACTTGGCTCAAGCAGCTTACCTGTGACGCCTGTGGGAAAGGCGCAGGAAAACAGCAGTTACGCTGTCAGAACATGCCGAGCTGCACGAGAGAAGCTGCGGGACGGGACAAAGAGGTGAAACTTTGATGGAAACTGCTCCGACGTTAAAAAGCCCGTGAACGCATTTCCTCTCGTATTCATCCACTTTCACATCGAAAGCCCCCTTACGCGCGTCCAAGCAACTCTTCCAGATAACTTCCAGTGTGCAGTTTCCAATGAATACAAGCGATCGTGACCGGATGATGCTCTCTCAGCGGGGAAAAGCTGTAATCCAGGAGATAAAATCAAACCACGGAGCTCAGACGACCGTGCGCTTCTCTCCTGCTGGATGTGTTCCCAGACAAAGACGCGCCCTCCCCTCTGCCCGGGTTTGTCCTCCTCCGAGGATGCGACAGCCGCAGCTCCCCCCGGATCGTCGCTTCTTCTGCTTCTTTCTCCTGCCTGCTGCTCTCGCTCTTCAGTCCACACAGCTAGTTTCTGACAGGGGGAAACTCCAGCACAAAGCCCCGAGCATGAGCAGTACGGCCACGCGGTTAAAGGGGCAGTTCCCTTTAAACGGCATGCAGCAGAGACAAAGCCGGTGACATTCGTCTGCAACACCGACTATCTCAGCGCGTTTCTACACCTGAAGCGCATGTTCGAGACGAACAATGAAAGAAGGAAGAATGAAGAAAGACATTTTGCGCACAGTAGAAATATTTTCCTTTTACAATAATTATCCCGATGGCATGCATACCTACACTACTTTCCTTACCTAAATCTATACAGAGATAGCGAGAGAGAGGGTGGAGAGAGAGAGTTATTGTATTTCCAAGTCAAAAATAATGCACCATGTGCTGTACTGTAAGTAATCGGGTATAGGGGTTCCTTTACATTTATTTTAATTATTTTTCTTTCTTCCATTTAGAAACTTAATTCTTGTAGCTTTTTTTCAGTGTCACTGATCACTGAAATCTTTGGCTATCTGCAACTACAGCAAACTTCGCCAGTAAAACAAAAACTGCACATGTTTTGGAGGAAAACAGGGAAAACCCACCATCTTTCTGCATTTTCCTGACCGCCAGCTGTCTCCTGATATTCCCCCAGCAAATCTAGAAGAAGTGTTGTGAATGTGGACCTTTTTGGCCCTGGACATCATGCAGAATGACCTTGATATCCAGTAATTAGGCCACCAAGGATATTCATGCACACTGTATATGTGTGCTGCTTATGTCAAAACAAAATGCATGCCTTGTAAAGGACACGTTATTACCCACAGCATTACCCAGTGAGGCTGAAAGTCTGTTATCCATATGATTGTCTTTCTATTATTTCTTGTGTCTTTGATGAAAAAAATAGCAAATTTTCTGGTTACTCAAAGAAGCTCTTAATTCTTTTCAGCAAAATCCAACACTGGCTGTTTAGTTTTTCAAGGCTGAGTAAATTCAACCATAATGTCAAAATCCAATTTTGTTACTCATTTTCGACAGAAGTTTTTCACGCACGCACACACTCGCGCCTTCACAGAAACTTATCATGAGAAAGGGTAACCGCGGGGAATGATCGCTAATAAAACTGCAGCAAAATGGTAATTTTTTCTAGAACAATTGCCCCGAGACAAATTGGAGACAGCATAACAACCCCCACCGAATTCATTCTAGCAATCACTGGTACACTTTATTACTCAAATAGTTATTATCTATGTATCGTACATTTCAAAACCAGCTGGAAACAGTAAAAGATGTGTAATCCTACAGTCTGTCCTTTTATTTCAGAGATCAATCAGTGTTGATTTAAAGTGCAAAATATCTACAGCTGAGAAAAGATGCTTTCAAATAAGAAACTAACCTCTTTCTTTCCACCTAAGCTCTCGGTGCATTGGTTGGACACATTTGGATGCATCTGAGTCGATTCAAAGACAGATATGACAGCAACATTAAAACTGGACTGACACAACGGAGGCCTAATTCCCCAAACTGTCTGCCTGATTTATAACTCCATCTCACTCTGAAGGCTTTAAAGACACAAAGATGTTCTTTAGAGCCACGCGGTGCTTTTGAAAAACAAAGCCAAGATTTGCATCTGCGTTCCCCGAGGGCTCAGAAAAACCATGCAGCAAGCCAAAAGACGATAATCCTCAAACCGAAACATCTAAAGCAAGATATTACTCTGCCACAGTGTGATGAAGAGAATAACACTGTTTCAACTTGAGATATTGGTTACAGCAGTTACATATGTGTGTAGACACCTGGTGTTTAACAAGGTGAGTCTCAACACTGCAGTGAGTTATTTGTATCCAAATGTCTTCCCCAGCTACAAAAAGGCACGGACAAAATTTGCCAAAAATGCATTTATTGGCTAAATTATACTAATACATAAAAGCTAAGGGTATTCTGTGTTCAGGTGTGTAATACAAAAAAGGACTCCAAATTATTACTAACTGTGCAGCTTTGTGAGTATCTTTGATCTTGCAGTTTTGGGGTTTACAGCTTATTTGCTGCAAGGTTCGATCTCACTGCCCTCACCAAAAAGCTGTTTTCAGCAGGAATATGTAACTATTTAATAATACAAGCTCTGATAAATCCACTGCACACTGTCCTTCCTGCAAAACAAACAGTCAGGCAAAGTTAGCAGTCAGCAGATGATGGAACAGGAACATCTACAGAGCTCATAAACGGTCATAAATGACTCTTAATAATTAGTGGAGAATATAGATTTTACCAGCAGGTTAATAAACGTCAAAAACCCTGCCTGATTAAAATTTGGCTGTAATTCAGTTCAAAGTCTGTTCAGGCATGTACAGACAGCTTCTCTCAGCTGTTTTTAGCAGAGAAGTCCCTTTGTGACCACTTATACTGTGTGCTCAGCGATTTCACCATAAACTTCTAACTTGTGCAGAGAGCAAGTGTATCAAACTGACCTGAATTTCATGTGAAAGGATCACGGCTGGTGATGAGATTCAGGTCATGCTGCAACAGCTGAGGAGTGGGTCACACCAGCACATTCTTCTTTCACCAGCTGTACCCCAGATCTTCCTCCCTTCAGCTTCACCCACTTCCCAAAAATAAAAATAAAAACAAGTTGAAGAGTTGGTCTTCTGGCACAATGGGGGAGATCCAACACAGACGCACAGAGACATAACATCACTTACAATGAGAGCTCTAAAGATAAGACTGGCCAGATTTAAGTAGATATTTTTATGGACCTGGACGTTTTGATCATACCTCGTGCAAAGCATGGCCACCCTATGTCATCAATGTTTTGCTCACCTGCTTTTTTCAGTTAAGACAGCTAGCCAAGGTAAAGCCATACCTCCCAGCTAACGTCTTTGAGCGTGTTATTCACCTTTTCCTTACTTGCAGATTAGACTACTGCAATTCATTGTATTATGGTCTAGATCAGGCCATCATCCATCGTCTTCAAAATTCAGCTGCTCGCCTGCTAACTGGTACCAAACGGAGAGAGCATATAACCCCAGTTTTAGCTTCTTTACACTGGCTTCCTTTCTCCTACAGGATCCAATTTAAACTTTTACTTTTTGTTTTTAATAAGTCACTTAATGCCCGAGCCCCTTCTTACCTGTCTGAGCTCCTCTCTGCCTATGCTCCAGGTAAAACCATGAGGTCTAGCTCAAAACTAATGCTGTCCATCCCACGGACTTATCTCAAATCCCGTGGTGATAGATCCTTCTCTGTGGCAGGTCCCAGACTTTGGAATAGTCTCCCCTTAAATATTAGATCTGCACAAACACTTGAGCAATTTAAATCATTACTAAAGACACATTTCTATGCCCTGGCTTTTAACACACTATGACCCAAGCACCCGACTTTCAACCATGAACTGGAGTTCAAGCTTCATCTGTGACCACAGTTAAGTTTTGCTTTCACTCAGTGTTGCTTTGATTTTCACTTGCTGCTTTTTTAAGTTTGTGTATATCAAAGAAAATATCATAGTTTGGTTAAAAAAGATCCTTTTTATGACATTAAGTTCTTGTAACACTGTTGTGACAAATTAATTTTATCAGAGGGTGATCGTGATGCTTCTTGTGATGCATTACTTATGGTCCAGTATCAGTGTCCACCTGTGTAACATTAAACCACACGGGGACTGTGTAGTACAAACATTTTGCTGACTGACACCATGATGATGCTTGAACAAGACAAGGAGCAACTGTCAAAGATCAAAAAGCACACACAGACTTCAGCTATTACAAATAAGTCATTCACATAATATTACTTCTGTCTTCTTGAAAGGGTCTAAAACACACTATATGGACCTACTACCTACAGGTGCACACGCCCTAGTTTCATAGGTGAGTACTGTTACCACTACACTCACACATACTGGTGGTGGCAGGTGTCTATAAGAAAGTATAGGCCAGGAGTAAAGGCTACAACAAAAACACACATTTTACATCCTTGACTACTCACTTATAAATAAATCTTTGTTTGGTCAAAAGCTTAAATTAGCACCAATGTAACACAACCTTACATGATGACATTTACAAATATCATTAATACAAATATAACTGATGAAATATTATTTTGAAATATAAATAGAGCAACCTCTAAGACAGTGAGCTCAGAAGAAATTGCTGAGTCTGAGAACCTTACTTGGTGCAAAAATGTCTTAAACCTAAATGATAATTACCGTAAGTTGACACATAAGACAGCTGGTGACGTTATCGCACCAGAACAGCTTGCAAACATCAATTTAGATGCTTTTCTGGAGCTTTTTTTCTTATTTCCTATGATCCCCATAAGCCATTCAGGAGCAACATTCACATGAGTGATACTTACCTCAAGACTTGAAACTGTTTAGTTGAGGTTAGGAACAGATCCGCACACCAAGCATCCAAACTTTGGTGTTCACTGATTTAGGAAATTTTAAAATGAAGAAGAAGAAAAAAAGAAGATGACTCTCTGAAAAAGATAAATGAAAGCCTGCAGTGTTCAGCAAAAACACCGAGTATATCTTACAGTGTAAAAGATCCATCAGCTGCATATGATTGGGACTGATTTTATGTGGGTTTGTTACATCACACTAGGCACATTAATCAACAACATTAAATGATTTTAACAGCCTACTTTAAAAAAAACCCAAAAGAAGAACATTCAAATTCATTTCTAGTGCCTTCGGGTATGTAAAGAGTACATTTGGCTTAGAAAGAACTCTTATTTGGACTTGGTTTTATCTGAGCGGAGCAGGTATTCCGGCAGCCAGCCATTTCTTGCGGAAACAGCTGTTTTATTGCAGGCTGGTTTTTCCCTTTCTACACCCCTCCTGGGACACGCAGCACTACCTCCTGCTCTTCACAGAGCACCTTGCTGCTGCTGATGCTTCTGCTGCTGACATACACTTATTTCTCTGCCCCAATTTCGCAACTCTATTGCCAGCAACAAGACCATCTGCTTTGCTTCTAAATTAGGGAGAGTATTTATCAAATGTCTTCCGATGAGAATACTGATCTGGGTTCTGCTTCGCCTCATAAGATGAGATAAATGACAAGGTCAAGAATATGGGGGTGTGCACCTTTTCCATATCCATATTCATTAACTTTCTGGCAGGACATGAAGTAGAAAATTAATTGTCACAGTGCGGTGTCAGGACTGTCAGTGTTGTAACTTTAACTAGATGCTTTCATCCCTGGTGATGTTTCTGAGTGAATAAATACAAATGAAAGTTACATGTCATCATTCTTTTAAAACACTTCTAGGCTGAAAGGCCTAATAAACGCAAACTGTCACTTCTGTGTTCAAATTTCATGGTTTTAATCTACAAGGGACAGCAAACTGTGGTGTTAAACCTCACTGTTAGCCTGTGGGAAATTGGTTTGGCTCGTTGTTATTCCTGCTGCTTGAGTTGAATCCTATTATAGATCGTTTTTAACCTCCCCCCAAGGGCCAAAGTAGGATTATTGATTGTCTTACACAAAAAACCCACTTTGAGGGGGAAAATGAAAAAAATAAATAAACCAATATTGATTTTGACAGTTTGTTTATAATTAAACAGTGCAATAACTAAGTGGTGCGGAGGGACAGGGATGAGTAAGGATTATGCGGACATGCAGGATACAGAGAAGGTGCATTTGGTATTTGGTTTGCTGCCCATCAGCTTCCTCTCCGTGCTCATATTAATGTTTTTCACTACCAGCTGTGAGGTGTTTAATAACACAGATGTGCCTCAAAAATGGCTACAGATTGAGAGCTATTGCAGCCATTTCACCGACATAAAAAAGAAAGAAGACACACTAAAACACACACACACTGACGTACAGCGGGAGAGTGGATAATAAAAAAGAAAGGGGAATTATATTGTCCTTGGGAAGAGATAATAAAAACGTTAGAAATGAGATTGATGTTTGGTGCCCCCTGGTGTTTAGTAGCTGCTAAGTCAGGTTACATAGAAATTTACCAACAAGATAGGGGAAAAGCAATTGTTTAATTTGGAATCAATTATTCTAAGCTCGAGGACAAGGTGAAGTCGTCAGTGCGTGATTTGAAGCTAGGATGGTGTCCCTGTGTTCAATTTCAGCCCTTCTAGCCATCACAACAGTGTAACCCTCCCTGACATTAACAAATACAGCTGGTGCACTGACCTGACACATTTCAAACATGGACTAAACATTTATTTTCTTGTGAAGTCTTCAATCATATGTTGGTTTCCTAACTTGGCACTCGGTCCTTGTGAGCTTAGAGAACCCCCAGTATAAAGATTTCAATGCTGATATATATTTTTCAACTTTCGGCAGATGTAAGCCAGACTCAGACTCAAGATTGATAGAGGAACACAAACAATATCCAGTTGAAAAGAATAAAAAAAAAATAATGATACAGAAGACACAGAAGGGCTTAACTGGAGGCTGAGTGGGGTTTTCCATCCTGCTTAGGGCCCCCAGAAGATGTGAGGAAGTCATGATTGACTCTTTGTTTAATTTCTTTGCCCTTCTTGAAAAATAAACGCATGACAAAAGACTGTGAAATCATGGATTTAGGACATCTGTGACTGAGTGTGTCAATCATTTGGAAAAGGAGAAGAGAAGACTTGCCCTGTAAATAAACACTTACCGCTCTGAAAAACAGGGTCATAAACTGTAAGAAAATGAGATTAGTTTCAACTAGTAATTGTTTAATTTCATTTCAAAATCAAATTTCTCAGTTTCTCAGAAAGATTGCTGTTTTACCAGTAAAAGTAGGTAAGTAGTGGAGAAACTGACTTGTACGACTACAGGAAGGGAAGAACAACTCAGAAAGAGATGTAAACATCTTTATTCAATTTTTTTAGATGTCAGCGTTTTCGTGTTTCTGAAAGTAGGAGTGGCGGGCAGAGTCTTCGGCTATCAGGCTCCAATAAGACTTATAAGACTATCTTAAAACTTTCCTTTTAGATAAACGTATACAATATTGGCATGTTTTATTATTTTTAATGAATTTATTATTTATCATTCAGCTCCCAGCCTCCAGGAACCACAGCTGGATAAGCAGTTAGGGAAAGGATGGATGAACTGTTATTGGAGATGTGAAGTTTTATGTTTGGAATATATGTCAAATTCAATAAAAACAAATTAGTAACAGTTCCTACAATTATTCAGATCAGTTTTCCATCTTTCTACAGTCTACAGTTTCTCCTCTCTCCTGTTGGGAACTTCCTCTCTGATCCATAAAAAGAATTTTCCTTTCATTCCTGCAGCCACTTAAAGTGGAAAAATGTTCAGGACAGTTATTTTCCTGTAGCCATGGGGATGTTACTGTCCTAGTGTGACCATAGTTACAGTTGTGATGAAGAGCCTATCCACTGTTGCCAAGCCATGCTCGTTTGATTTAGATCCGGCCGAGTGAGAGGGGAAAGAGGGCAGGACGTGGCCGGAGTCCAGGGGATTTCCTGTGCGTGTGATTGATTCCTATCTGCAGAGCTCAGAGACACATTGGCTGATGTGCTAATGAGAAAACAAGTTGGAGAAGTTTTCGACAGAAATACATTGTTCCTTTTAAACAATGATGGAAAACCACAGAAAAGAAGAATATTAGATTCACTGCTGCAACCACCGACCACAGTCGTTCCTCTCTGCAGCAGCTGAAAGAGTCATAAAAGGAAGCTTCATACCCTTTTCTACAATTGGAAGACAAAATTGTGTTTTCACATCTATAACAATATAGACTGAACTTCCACCAAATGCTCGCTAGACACAGCAAATAACATCTTTCTGCAGCTGTTGAACTGCTGACATTCCCACATATTTGCTTTCAGTTGTATGTCTTTATACACTCAAAGCATCCAAAGTATCTGGATGATGATTGATTTCACTCAAAGAAATATTTAAAGCTTATAGTTGTTTTATATCTTCAAAGGTTTGTCAGGTCCTCATCACTTTGCTAATAATTCAAGTCTCTGTTGATCCTTATGTATCACCCCTCTCTCTACATGTAGTAATATTTGACCTTATAATTCTTATTAATGGTTCCTTAGTTTCTGGACTTTTTTGTTTCCTTTGTTAAAAATTAAACAAACCACAAGGCCAGATTCCAATATAATATCCACGTGTTTGGCCTTGTTGTGGCTCCATCCCTTTTTTTTTCTTTTTTTTTTTGACTTTATGCAGTAAAGCTGCCTTAACATTAGCACTGAATGGAATCAAATGTTACATTAGCTAATGTTAAGCCAACATTAAGCTAACACAGCTACTGGTAACATGAGTAACAATGCACTTCTTTTAGATCAGAGGTGTCAAACTCATTTTAAACTGACACACACACATAGCCTTATTTTATCTTAAACTATTTGCTAATATTCTACATTTACTGTAACAAAGTGTAACATTTAATAAAATAAATTTTTTTTTACTATTTAATTTGTAAAAATGTGTATACACACACACACACACACACACACACACACACACACACACACACACACGTAGGAAAATATTTAGTATACACATCCAGAAATGCATACACTATTATATATTGTACATATATTTATTAGTTTCAGGTTGGCCATTCTTGTATTTTGCTCGTTTGTGTTGTTGTGTTTGCACATCTCTGTTGCTTGTGGGGCTCGCACACAAGAATTTCACTCGCATGTGCTGTGCCAGTGTGCCTGCACATGTGATGTGACAATAAAAGTGATTTGATTTGATTTGATTTGATTTGACAAACCAGAGGATTAAAAACCTAAGATGGCTTAAAAATGTTTCCCTGCCTGTATGCAAGTATGGTTCCACCTCTGTGTGTTTCTTGAAATCATTAGGTCAGTATATTATGAGTATATGAAAAAGTCTTATTTCTCAGTCACCTTGTAATTTTCTAGGACATTGAAAAAAATCATGATAGTAATACGCTAGTTCTTGTATTTCTGACACAGAAATGGCCATGGTAAGAGGCTGTAAGAGAATTAAACTGGGACAGACAGTGTAGAGTAATTTACTTTCTCTGTCCTCTCTCAGAAGCAGTGCAGTTTATCATTTTTGCAGCTGGTGGGAGGTGCCTGAAACTTGAAATTACAAACAATCGACAACAGGGGTCAGTGATGTTCAAGGTTTAAGCATAACAGATCACTTTCACCCTGCTCATCTGAGTGTTTCTCAATATCCACCTTTTTTCAGTCAATCTGCACCCCCACTGTATATTAATGTTCACTTTTGCATAACATGGCCTAAATGAGGCAAGTAAACTAGCCTCTAACACACTTGTGTTCTGCAGATTGTAAAGATATTTTGGAGTCTTCTCAAACTTCCTCATATTTGAGATAAAGAAAAAAAAAAAAAAAAAAAAAAAAAAGATAAAGAGATGAAGATACATCACAAAAAAAGGTTCTCTGTTTTTGTAACTGTTGTTGCACAAGTATTCAACAAAAGTGAACTTAAAGAAAGAGACCAGCTGTTTGAAAACAGGTCAACAAAACAGGTTAAATTGGGTTTTTTTTGTCTAACACATTAAACAAAGCCAGTGAAAGCCTACATATTTGTCCTACATATTTGCTAATAGATAACAGAACATGTTCACTCTCTATTAAAAACTGATACCAGTCTGATATTTTGTCAGTGTTTTCAGCTGCTCCAGTGCTGAAAACACTAAATGCTATCTGCACATAAATGCATCCTTCCCTTGTGTAAAATGTGAATCACTCTTGGTGTTGTACTGAGCCTGTCAGGTATGTGTGCTCCTGCACTAAGACAGATCCCCGTGCATGCGGTCACCTTGTAGTTTCTGCTGTTAAATGAAGCAGACGCCTGACTCTTCTTCTACAATTATTCCAAATAAAACTAAGCTTGCACATAAATCACATTTGTCATCTGTGCCTCGGGAGAAACAGACTGCAGGTTCTGTGTCAAATATATAAAGCATTTGTCTGTATATATGAGAAGGTAGAAAATCTCATTCCTCTGTGTCACATGCTGTGTCTGGCTCCTTGCAAACACACCGCTTCATTTTTACCCTGGAAGGAATTCAAACAACGATGGTACAGTTTTAAAGACTATGGAAACTATGAAGACTCATGACACGATTTTGCAAAACTAATTAGAGTCCTGCTAGAGCCCTGGCAAACATTCATATCTTGCAATGCAGTCTTGCAGGTGCAAAGTAGGCAATTACTCACAATCTGTGCATTGCATCCTTGGTAAACCAAAACTGAAAACTGAAATGTTGCTTAATGCTGTGAAAGCCACTTGAGGCTGCAGATGTTTTAGGTTATATTTTTCTTCAGTGCTGCACACATCATGCTGCTGATAAGTAACATGGCTTTCAGTCACCTCTTTTAAATTCCACACATGCCTCACATATCCCTACATTCATCCCCCTAAGGTCCCATCTTTTTATGGCCTTGGCAAGTGGCCTTTATTGAGTGAATGAATGTTCATAATTCTGCACCTGGACATGCAGCAAAATGAGTGGAGACATGCTGCTAGGCGTCCACATTTCAGTATTAAACACTCTTGTTGTTTTTCTGCACACACACCTGTTTTTTTCTGCATTAATAAAACAGCTTTACACACACGCCTATTACTGTGTAAACCTGCACTGGCTTCTTTATACAGCCCTAGCCTTGCTCAAGGGCACCTTGGTGAATTGTTCAGGCTTTTATTTCTCTGCCTTCATATTCATCCAACCTTCCCCCCCAGCCCCGCTGCTCCTAAACACCGCCCCAGTCTTGGTTGCGTCGCACTCCCCCGTCTGTCACATCAGGCTCCGCTAAATCTGACGTGTTTTTCGCATTTCCTGCACCAGAGAGAGAGAGAGAGCGCGCGAGAGAGAGACGGAGACACACAGCGGTGTCGGGAGGCTGTGTCCACTGGAAGTTGAGCTCAAACAGCTGCACTGGACTGACACCAGGCCGTGCACCAAGCAGCAGGAGCCCGTTTTGACACATCCACCCACCGCCCCCCTTCTCTCCGCCCCTGCTGCGGTCGTTACCGGCCGCTGTCTGGTTCGCAGCTCGAACATCTCCAGTGCGCCGCGGCGGCTGGCAGCAGGTATTTGGAGCCTCCCACCCTCCGCACGGTGCAATGCAACGCAGGTCAGTGCTTCCAGGGAGCCCCGCTGCAGCTAACAGAGCTTTTTAATACCTCGAAGGTAAACACCATGACAGAGCGAATCACATCTGGGGCCTCTGCTCGTATGTGCGCCGTAGCTATTCATGTTTCTTCCGTGCACTTCTGAAGGCTTCCCGGGCTAACGGTCGCTTTTCCGCCACTGAAGTTCAGTTTCTGGGGGGAAATTTTGTAGCATAATCGACAAGTGCAGACGTTTCGAGACACGACAGCAGCTTGGTGTGCTTGGTGACTGCACTCTCTCCTTCATATCGGAGTGGAAGGAACACGCTCTGCCCGGAGGACCACCGGTTGAACGGAGCTGTTATTCAAAGCGCTAAAGCACGGTTGATTTGGGGGTGTTTGAGGTGAAAGGTGTCCTGTGGTTTTACTGGAAGCGCGTTTCATCGCCATGGTGGTCTTCAACGGGCAGCTGAAGATCAGGATCCGCGAGGCTCTGGACCTCAAACCCACAGCTTGGTCCCTGCGTCACGCCGTCGGTCCCAAGACTCAGACCTTCCTCCTGGACACGTACATCGCCCTCAACGTGGACGACTCTCGCGTGGGCCAGACCTCCACCAAGCAGAAGACCAACAGCCCCACGTGGAATTACGAGTTCATCACGGAGGTCCACGACGGCCGCAAGATAGAGCTATCAGTTTTCCACGACGCGCCCATTGGCTACGACGACTTCGTGGCCAACTGCATCATCCAATTCGAGGACATCCTGCAGAACAGCAGCAAGCACTTTGAGGACTGGGTAAGACACCTGAAGCACACACAGTGGGAGTGATAGTCGAACAAGGTGCTCAGACCTTCTCTGTCGTAGGCAAACGGACCTCAGTGGAAAGTTTTCCAATGAATCAGTTAATCACTCTTTTTCCAATCACAATTCTCCCGGGAGTCTGGCAGGAAGCAGACTATAAGTAGTCATATAGTTGCAGGGATTTACACCTAAAAATACAAGCTGTGTGTTCCATCATATTACATAATCTACAGACTCTATATAATAAGACAGGACCAACACTTAATAATACAGAAGGCTTAGCTAATGTTGTTTTTAATTTAATTTTATTTATATAGCGCCAAATCACAACAGCAGTCACCTCCAGGCGCTGTATATATAATCTAAAGACCCAACAACAGGGGTGTCAAACAAAGAAGTTCTGGATTACTTTGGAAAATGTGAAGGAGAGGATACATTTTAACAAGTTTTACAGCTTTTCCTACTGTTAAAGACTTCCCCTCGGGCCATTTACAATACACCAAATTGAATCCCAAAGAGTCACACTCACAGATTCCTTTCATTTACTACAGCAGCATTTTTTTTTATCATGTAAAAAAACTGAGACATACTGTTAAAATTGCACTTTTTGTCTTATATTAAGATACCTAATTGATTACATTTTTAGTTAAACTTCTTTACACTAACAGAAATTTGATTTTTATCAGTCCTTTGTCTGGAACATGATATCAACGTGAGCTGTATGTGCCCGCGATGAAAAATGTTTTTTATGTGGCTGCTCCACAATAAATGAGAGAAAACCCCAACACCCCCCTTTGAGACAGGACAAATAAATAGATAAATAAATAAGTAAAATAAAAGATGCAGTGTGGAAGAGAGGCAGAGATGAATAACTAGTGAGTGCATTTTTCAAAAGCAAAGTGCAGTTAACCAAAATGACCCACCATAAACGTGCATCGTTTTAGGGTTTGACATCCTGATGCCTGAGAAGCTTTGACCGCTCAGTATTTAGTGTGTTATCTTGATAAATGATTAATTGCTTTTAACTTGATAAATGATTCATATTCAGAACAAGTGGGAGTCAACTAATAGATTAAGTGAAGATCATTTGCTCATCATCTCGATTTCAAGTTCAAGCCCTGCCCTTTTAGACATGTTCACAATTGAAAGTAAACATCTACTTGCAGCGAATGATAGCTGTAAAGTGTGGATGCCAAGAAAAAAAAGTAACTTTTCCAACTGGCTTTTTCAGATGGAAAAGTTATGGGAAAGATCCCCACCCCAGTGTGTTAAATACTGCCACATGGAGCTGGCATCACAAGATGCATCACGGTGTCCTATTGTATGGTGCTTGGCGAACGTGCTGCAGCCACTAACTCATGACCCTACGCTGTGTCACTGCATCATCTCATGTCTGGCACTGATCACCACCTGCACTCATGTATATATCTTTCTACGTAGCACTCATAATTCTTATTCTCATGTATATATCTCATGTATATCTCATGCACATATCTTTCTTTCTACATAGCACTTTAATTCTTATTGTTTGCACTGAAGCACCGCAGCAATTTCCTAATGTTGTAAACCTCAACATCTGGCAATAAACCCATTCTGATTCTGATTCTGATTCTGATTCTGATTAGTGGATGAAGAGAGAGAACTGATGTCTTAAAAAGCTACAAAGGCTGCGTTTGGAAAATGGAGAGGTGGCAGTAGATTAAGACCATAGACTGTATATAAAAGATGGTCAAAGATTGATTTCAGACTCTCTCTTTTGAACTCTCAGCATTAGTGTTTCCTAAACCCACATGCTGCTTTTTTGGATCCGGAAATGATGAGCTGGTGGAGCGCTAAATTATTAGCCCAGGTCTGCGAGCTGCATCTATAAACTGTACAAGTGCAGCGTACAGACAGGGTAATTAATGCTAAGTAACCTAAAAATAAAGTACAAAAGTTTGACTCACAAAAACCTAAACACAGTTTTTTATTTTGGGTAGTATTATTTTTAAGATAATTTCACTCCAAAGGCATCAGTACCAGTAAGTCAGTTTCAGTGACTTCAGTTAGTGGAGGTTAGGCTCAGCAGACGGCTGCTGGCCACAGAGCCTTGTGTGGGCACACCTGTCAATCAAAGCAGCCATGTTCCTAGGTCTAGGCTGCACCAGTATCCAGGTGGATGAATTATACAAAATTCTCATCACCCAAAGAAACCCATAACTATTTATCATAACAGAATGTAAAATATTTAGTTCTGCTTTAATTTAGGACATTTTAACATGTGAGGACTTCTGTAGCTAGCTTCAAGTGGCCATTAAAAGAAACTTTCTTTTTTAGCCTCGGAGGTTTTTGCTGCAGAGACTGTGGTTTGCATTTTAGCGTGTTGAAGAAAGACATGGTGAAAGAAGAAGAGCAGTGCTTGGGTTAAAATTTTAAACTCACCTTCTCACCACTGATGATGTACATTAAATGACTTATAATGTGATTCCAGATGGTCCTTTGCAAGCCTCCGTATAGGACGAGTTGGGAATATGAAACCCTTTTCACTATTTCCTAATGCAGCGATGGGACACCTTGTGCGTATCTTTGAGATCTTGAAATGACTGTTGCTGTGAACTAGGTAAACAAAGTTGGATTGAGCAGATCTCAACCTGCAAGTCAACTGAACAGAGCAGATGACATGGGGCATAAGAGTTTAGCATGACACTAGCTCATTCAAACATTCAAAAGTACAAACAAATATTTCTATTTATAACAGCATTTATATTGTAGAAGCTCATGTTCTTACCATGAGCTGGTACATCAGTTTCCTTGACTCTTAGTTTATTTGTTCCTCTAAAATGAACAAGTGGGAAAGTGACATAGTGTGTTATTAAATTGTTATGCTGTGTTAGCGAACAGTTGCTTATTTACACATCCAGCAGACATGGAACAATATGCTGATTCATATGAAGTCATGTTTTCTGTGCAGAGAACCAAACCAAGGGAAATGTCTGGCTCTGCTTCTGTTACATGCTCCTCTAGCTAACTTGACTGTCTTCAGCAGCTAGCCACATAACACTAAGAGCAGCTGAAAGGTGGTTAAAGACAAAATGCTGGGATGCAGGGACTTGTGAGCAGAAGCGACTCCAAACATGGTCACTGTTGGTGTTTCATCCAACTCTCACATACAGATATACAGTATATTGATACATCTACTGGAAAGACCACAGATCGCATCTTTATAAACTGTGCAAAGATGATCACACTTTTGTTGTACACTACAGGATCTCTGCAACCCAAACTCTGCTGTCCTGCAGCTAAGTTTAGCAGATGCACAACAGGGTTCGCTACACACACAATATAGATCCTGTTGCCTTTGTTGTGCTCTTGTTAGATGAACCAGTGACCCACAACAGAGCTACAAAGAGTGGATGCAGTTAGGCCAAATGCATGACACTCATGCACACATTCACAGAAGCATTGGGGAGCCGTCCATTGTTGTCTGAAGCCGCTGAAGCAAATAGTTGGTTGATTGTATTATTGATGAGGCCATCAGGTCCATTAGACACAGTGAGAGAGAGCTGGGAGAAGGACAGGAAGAGAGAAAGCAGTGGATGGAAACCTTTACAGAATGTTGCACTGTAGGACAGAGAAGGTTGTTCTGTGGGGGAGTGTGAAGTCTCATGTGTTAAGATTAAGTTCTTGACAGAAGGACTCGGAATACGAGACTCTCAGTGAATCTTCTGATGGGTTTAAATATTTCTGAGCTGTATCACATGTGCTGCTGGTGGACTTCCTGTGCATTTACACTATTTCATATCATTACATTTATTTCTGCTCGCTTGTTTGTTGTTCAGTCTCTCTGCGCTCCTCTGTTTCTGTCTTCACTTTCCTCTCATCCCACAGCCGGTCGTGGCAGATGGCTGCTCATCACACAGCCTTGTTCTGCTGAAGGTCTCTTTCTGTTAAAACTGAGTTCTACCTATTAACCATGGCCAAGTGCTTGTTCATAGGAATTATCGGATTGTTGGAGTTCTCTTGCCTAAAATATAAAGCAGCTGGAGATGACTGTTGTTGTAATCTGGTGCTATATTAAAAACATTTAATTGCCCTTAATGTTGTAGAATGTAGGGAATAATCAAACAGGGATGCTGTTATGACTTTTCTCCTCACTACTCACTAGTAACTCAAGTTAGATAAAATTCAGTTAAATTAAGTAGTAGTATTACACAATGTGCCTGTTGAAACTTTCTGCTAGTTATTATGAAACACAGAGTACTTTATCAAGTTCAGGTCTTTGTTAAACCTTCTTAAGTTGTTATATCAAGCAAAAAGTAAAGCATCATATTGACAAATCTCATTTAAGGTACACTATTGAAGCTACTCTAGCCTGCAAGTGGCAACCTCCAGAGCTCAAAAATGAAGCCAAAAAAGTGTGTTTCCTCTTGTAGCCACTCAAGGCTGACTCCTGAAGGCAAATCAGACCTTTCATGTGAAAATGCCCAACTTTTCAGCATCAAAACGCATGTTAACCAACAGTATGGCCACTGTTGATAACTTTAGCTGCTAAACTAGAACCGTTTGTGCTTTCGTTCCGTTGTAGCCTTATAATGAATTATCTTGCAAAAAACATGTGAGGCACAGCTAATCCAAGAAGTTTGTCCTTCAGTTTTTTGATGAGTGATATTTTATTAGTGTCTGTGCATTGTACAGTTTATGAATGGTACTTACTAAAAGTGTTTGCTAGCATTAGCTGGTAACCTAGCGCTATGCCTTCTCATTCCAGTACGGTCACTTGTGATTTGTGCTAGTCTTGCTGCTTTTTTCCAGCCTCCAGCTCCATGTATGCAAGTAAAGGGCAAGAAAGATCGCAGAGGTATACCTCTAAATATAAATTACTACACATGAAAATAGTAATCTTCTTGAACTGCAGTGGTGCTTTTTAAGTCAAAAGGTGCTATACGGCTGTCAGCCTGATCCATTTTCATTCATCAGCATGACAGGAATTTTTCATCTTGATCCTCTGAGTCTTGCACCTTGTGTTTGCACTTGTTTTAAGGCACTCCCACGGGCGAACATGTCTCAACTTAAGCTACATCAAGAGTTATGTCAGCTTAGACAAAGAAGAACTAGATAACAGCGTGTGGGAACTAAGACTGTGTAATTTCCTCATGAGTAATGCTAACGTAAGCTATAAGTCTGTTGTGGAGTGTTTTTATCCTTTAAGCAGAGGAATTGCAAAGGCTCAGAAAGTTGATGTTTACTATAGTAGCTTCAAACCAATTCTTCACATCAAATAATTCCAGAATAACAAAACATGATTTTCTTGGACTGGATTTCTTTCTCACTCCCAACACTTAGCGCTGCCCTTATGGCTGAAATCAATACAAGTCTGAAGTAATCACCAATCAGTGAGTTGATTAGCTGAGGCCATGTGTTGTTTCTTATTGTGGTGAGAAAGAGGAAACTTGTAAAGAAAACTCTTGTGTAAACCAACATGTCCTGTATCATGTACCAACTAGCAACCCTGCATGTCTGTTGATCCAATCTTATTCCATTGGATTGTATCGTATCGCATTACATGGTACCACATCTTTTTGTGTCATGTTGTATTATATTATGAACTACGAGATTTGTTCAGTGTGACTGCATCTGGTGCGAAGTCAATGAATAAAATTTTTTCCACTTGTTCTTTTGTTACGTTACGCTAGGGCCGTAACATCTTTCCAAATATTTCTTCAATCATGCATACAGGGAAACAATAAATCTATTTAAATATCAAGAATATGGCATAACATGCATCCATAATAATATTAGACTGTGAAATCAGTAGTGGAACCTTAACTAAATTTCATCGTTAGGTTGATGGAGACTAACTTTGCTCCAGACTAAAACAGTCCCTCTTATACCAAAGAGTGATTTATTTGTTATTTCTGGGCTCAGGCTCGGTTACAGATTTGTGTAAGTTCCCACACAAAAAAGAACCTTATTATTTTATTCTTCGGCATATGACAGACTTGAAGAAGTATGAGATCTTTTTAGGAGAATGATACTCAGACTGCTTAGAAAGTCAGAAGAACATTACCACAAATCACAATGTGCACATTGTTTGCCTCACAGTGATGTTTTATTATACACAGTATTTTTCAGGAGAGCCGTGCCACCTGTCTGTGACACCCAAACATGTCTTCCAGGAACTCAGGCAGAGTACTTACTGTTAGTCAGCAGATTGTTTTTGTATCATACGTCATCAATCATGAAACACAACTTCTTACTTTTCCCCCGAGTGTCATACAAATGCAGTCTGTGCTTTGTTTCTGGAGCTACATGGTTCTCATCATTTTATGTTTAGATGACCAAAGTGTGTTAGCGTAAGTGCTGCAGTGTCATCTGCTAGTATTACCAACACCGGGGCCCCATGGGGGTGGGAGACTGATGGTATCTCTCCAAGTTTAATTACTCTTTATACTAATGAATACAAGACTAATTCATCTTACATTTTTTTGAAATTTGCTGCTGATTCAGGGAGTGTAGGTTTGAAAACAGGAGATGAAATAAAATGTTGTGTGGATTGCTTAAACACCAGACAAGAAAATAAATATGTGATTTCAGAGTGAGCAAAAGCCTAACAGTGGTAGCTGTATAGAGGATGGAAATTAATATAAAAATTTTGGGACAATGAAAAATAGGCCATAGGACTCAAACACATCTTTAATTTAAAAGAAATGATGAGAATAATGAATGAATATCAGTGTTAAATTAGGAAACTGAATCCGTCAGCATGATAAAGAGACTGTGAGTGTCTGTTTTGTGTGTAAGGTGACAAACGGCTCAACTTAAACATGGCTATCCACGCTTTATAAATTAAAAGAACTGAATAGACCGCCCCATTGATTGTTGCTGAGGGAAATCTTTTGGGTCAGGATCAGACTGATACACATATCAGATGGTGCCTTGCCACTTGTCAGTAGCCAGTAACCACAGGCACAGAGAAAACAAAACAAAACCCAGGCTGCTTTCTATCTAAACTCAGCAGTTATTGTGTTATCCAGTAATTCATCAAGATATTGAGTTAAAATTATTTCTTTGCCACATAAAAGTCACTCAGGCGCATTCAGAGTCAGTAGACTTACCACAGCTTTTCATTTAGATCAGTTGTCTCGAACTCCAGGCATCGAGGGCCAGTGTCCTGCAGGTTTTAGATGTGTCCTTGATCCAACACATCTGATTTAAATGGCTAAATTACCTCCTCAACATGTCTTGAAGTTCTTCAGAGGCCTGGTAATGAACTAATCATTTGATTTGGGTGTGTTGACCCATGGTGAGATCTAAAACGTGCAGGACACCGGCCCTCGAGGCCTGGCGTTCAAGACCCCTGATTTAGATGCAGTCAGTGGCCATAAGCATCATTTTGCAGTGTGTAGGGTTAATATCGTGGAGTGTTGCATGCTAAAACAAACCTTATTAAACTTTACCAACAAACACAAACACATGAGTGAAAAGAAATTGGAAAAAAGTGCAGAAAACAAAGCCCCCACCTGGGACTCAATCCAGGGTCCACTGTTCTTTAAAACATTAGACCAGTATTGCCGCAGTCGGTGCATCACAGCACCAACACCAAAGGTAATCCTGCGTGGATGTATTTGAAACCCTGGGACGAGAACACATTGAACTGTCCCACAATGTCCCACCTGAATGCTTTACTGTCCTCCCCTGTCTATGTCTGTGGCTTCTGCTTTCACACACTTTTGTTGTCTCTTCATATCTGATAATGCTTTCTCCTTTAATCTTTTATGAATTTTATGAACTCCATTAAATAATCCACACAGTTCCCCACTTGCAGCACATACAATAGCCTTTTCATTCATGGCAAAGGAACGTCAGAGAGTTAAGGTTTTTGGACAGTTTTATCCTTTGGCAAGATCTTATCCCATGACGCAAAATAGTTCTGCAGTAAACGAAAGAGGTTTTGGAGACACTGGTGTGTTGTCTTTGTCTAATGGTGGTGATACAGTATCCACTGTGCCTGGAAATCAAAAAATCTGCAGATATTTCATTTGACAAAAGCATGTGAACTGAAACCTAATACCCGTGTTGTGACAAGTAACAATATTAATACAACAACAAAAAAAACCTGGGCATAAATCCAAATGTGTCACTGTATTCCCGCAAGCCTTTACAAGCTCTGTGAATAATCACCTTCAGGAGAAAGTCATACCTGCCGAGCAGGTCACATAGTGCGCACACACACACACACACTCTGTCATAACAGTGAGTTCACGTCCCAGAAATTTGAGCTCATTATTCAAGCATGCATGAAGAACAGTAATCAACGATATGAAAATTGTTGTGTAATGGATTGTGCAAAGTGCTCCAGTAGCTCACAGTTGACTTGCTGAAGTAACAGCATTTGGGTACTGACCAGTTTCCAAACTGCCAAGACGTAATAAAGTATGTGGCAAATTGTAAATAAACTCAATAATTTCAGAATTAATGAGAGAACTGTGCTTTGCCTTGCATATCCAGCACATGTGGGATGTGATTTAGCAGGGCCGGTCACTGGTTGGTCTGTGGTGAACATGATTTATGAATTAACGCTACTTCAGTCCAGCAAATATCAGTTTGATATGTGGCTTTGGCTAAGCTGGAGAAAAAAACGCTGGAGAACAGAAAAAAGGTGCAAGAACTGATGTTCGTTTGACATGAAAAGGAGATCGCATTCCTAAATCTGTCAGGAATTTCTGTTCTCCTCTGAATCGTGTGTAGGCAGCTGCCTTGTCGGAACTTGTCATTAAAGAGAGAAGTGTGGAGAAGGACATTCAGGGTTTGGTGTTTCTGCCAAACAGGCAGCGATTGAGGGGAGGTAGAGAGGCAGTCAAGAGCAAGACAAAGAGGGTGTTGAAGGAAGCTGTCTGCTTTTGAATGGTTAAATGACTGAGGGATGGAGGGGGAGGACTGCAGCAGCTGTCAAACTCATGTTGAGGATTTTAGAAATGCACATCAAAATAAAAGTTCTTATGGATTCCATGGTTGAATAGACATTTTTCTATACCATAGCACTGGTGATAGAAATGCTAGAACCATAACTTCTCTTTTTCAGCTAAACATATTCTTACATATATCAGTCCTAGTTATAGAAGTATAGTTGCAAGTGTTTCTTGTGAAAGTCAGGGATATGGTCAAAGTTGGAGGTAGAGCTGTGCAGACCTCTCCATACATTGGGAAATGGGAGGTTAGGGTCTAATGGTGTTTGAACAGCAGCCCACTCAATTAACTTTTTTCCTGTTTTCAAATACCTGTGGTGTCTGGCAGAGGACCTCAGGGTACTGTGGATTGCGTGATGGAGGCTTTGTGGATCAGCTTTATTCTAGAACATCCCACAGACTCTCACTTGGATTGGGATATGCACTGTTTTAAGGCTGGCTCAACACTTTGGGCTTGTGTCATGGTTTTTGTTCCTATTGTCCTGCCGGGGGGACATCTTTGCCATGGCTTGGTTGAAAACAGTGTTTAGGTTGGTGGTACGTGCCAAAGCAAGATCCTTAAACCGTGTATTTCAGATGTGGTAGAAAAAGTAGTTAAAATCCTAAATATGCATTTGGGCGGCATCTTAAGGGTTTTAAGAAGAACAAAGAACACTCGAGATAGCTGCACATGGTAAACTCTTATGATGCGGAAATGCCGATGCCGTCTTTCAAACCTCCCCCCTCCAAGTACAGGGGTATTTATTTGTGGAGGATATTTCCATGAACATTTATTAGTTAGGTTCTAAGAAAAAATCTGCAAATGGCTGAGGCCACAAACTCTGAACTGCGACTTGGCGGGGGTGTACTGTAGTGTACTGCAAAACAGAAGGAGGAAAATGAGATATGAGACAGTGAGCATTGGTATTGCAGATTAAGATTGCACAGGAACATGTAAAGATCTTTCTCTCTTTCTGTGCCTTGTGTTTAAATTGTAATGTTTCACATGTATTTTGGGGGCACCTGATGTAATGAAAGAGGAGGAAGTGGCTAACTGATGAGCACGAACAGATATCATTTGCTTTGTCCAGTCATGTTTTAGTCACAACTCTTCTCATTGTTAGGTTCATCAGATTAAGTGGTCTGCGCACTTGCTGTAAAAGCCCATCTCACATTGATACACTCGAATGAAAATGCTTCACATAATTGTTAAAAAAACATGAACATTTGGCCTCTCTCTGTTGTTCACTCTCTCCTGCTAAGACTCCCACCTTCCCTCATTTGTTAGCAGTGTAAAGGGTGTGATGTGAGTAGTGTTGGCAGGAGCTATATCTTCTTAACATTGGTTCTGTGCCATATGGATTTAGCCAGCAGCTGCCAGAACTGCAATGAAAGGCATTACAATTTATTCTCATTTTCTATACTTTCCTGCATCACTTTTGATTAGCAATTATCATCCATGGACTCTGTGCAGAGTCTAATTCTATTGGACATGGAATACATATGAAAAAAAGTCTATGAAGTACCAGTGCCAGTGGTAGACTATGGTAATCTGTGTGTAGCTGAACACATCACTCTAAGAGGGGTAGGAGGCAGGAATACAGTGATTGTAGTATATTCACGTGGGATGCATGCATTGCAAACAATACAGGTTCAAAAACACTATAAATCATTCAAACATGCTGAGATAGCTTCTTTGTGATTAGCACAGAATTAACCATAGAACCGTTGTACATAGAGAAAATAAACATGTGCAAATATTCTTCATCTTCTTCTAAGGTAGAGGTAAGATTGTACAAAAACTACCTAGGTGAATTAAATGAAACCTGTGAAATTATCTGTGAAAATGTGGGTTAGATCAAGTTCATTTTCATTAAGACTGCACTTTCCAGGGATGCACTGATCCAACTTTTGCCATTTGCAATCTGATACTGATGCATCGGTTTAGGGGATCTGCTGATTCGGGCACCCCCCCAACCCAACCCACCCTGAAAAGCAAAAGCGGAAGAGAATCGATGGATGGATGGAGATAATGAAAGCAGACTGATAAAGTTTTTAAAATGGGAAAATATTTTTTTATTCAACCAGTAACTATCATTGGTGTGTCTCCCAGCTCTCTTGTTCCCAGCTGTGGCGCTAACACTGTTTTTGTGGTATTGCAACTGTGACAAAGCCAGATTGCTGTGTGGTTGTCTGCGGTTGAAACGACTGTGGTTCAGCTGCTGGAGCTGACAGAGGAGACACACAGGAAAAGTCTGCTGAGGCGAAAACAAGTTCAGCTCCGACTGACGAGTTAACGAGTGCGCCACACTTCAAGGCTCATGTTGATGAAGGCCCCAGCCTGTGATTTCTGTAAACAGTTATATACTTTATGTTCAGTCATCTGAGGAATGTTTCATGCAAAAACAATTGTGCACTGGAAGGTCTGTGTGGAAAGTAAAATTTACTTCATGTTGTATAATTTTAAAGAAAGGCGTTGCCCTAGTGTGCTAATGCAAATGGGCGTACAAACGGCTGATTGTTTTATGCAGTGTTTCATTTTCGCTTTTTCAGAAAAGAAATGACAACTTAATTCTGACAGAAGAACACAATGTAAAGATGTTCATTTTTAAAGTTCCCCTTCAGTCTAGGATACAATTCACAATGAAAGGTGAGAGAGAGAGAAAAAAATACCTGCATACCAGTATGCCTGTGCTCTGATATGCCCATTGGGTCTCGCTCACTCAGCAGTTTTTATTTGCACGTCTGTGGTGAAAACTGCACATTCAAAAGTGTAATTGGTCAGAACAGACTTTCAGGGTGTCACCTAAAAAATAGCAGAAGTGCAGGAAATGACCCAAATCTGCATAAGGATATAACTAGCAGAGGATAGTGATCAAATTAATAATTATACCAATGTATTTGCCAGAAACTGGCATCACTTACCGCTGTTGCTGTTACTGAGCAGTGTTAGTACTCTGACCACGTTAAACCATTGACCTACATGTAATCACATCTGGACTATTTGGTAGAATCTAGAAATTTTACTAATCTTATTATTAAATCATTCACCTAAAGTTTTTACAGTGAGCCTTTCTACAGTGGTGCAACAGTAGAAAATTAAATCAAACGATAATCCCTGAAGATGAAGCCACTTAAAAGTTAATGGTCCTTTACTTGCACCATCTCAGGCAGCTACAAAAATATAAGGCTGTCTGCATGTTAATGCAGAGTTACACCATTATACAATAAAATGCAATACAGTCTGTTGGAGAAGTTTCAGTAAACACTGTGAAATGACATGCATATCTGTGTTTTACATGGGTTCTGGACCTGGAAGTTTCTTGCTGAAAGCCTCTTCAGCATTTTCAGTGCAGTGCAGTTTGGCTTCCGTAGGCTTTGTAAACTCTCATGCAGAGGGAATAGAGGAAGAGCTCAGGCTTGCTCTCTTCTTGACCCTGTTTGCCTGTGGGCTGTAGTAGAGGGGTGTCCTCTGTATGGGCTGAAGGAAACGGGGGCTGGGCTGTGCATGTTTATGTATGTGTGTGCGTCTAAAAATAGGGGCAGTGTGTTGGAGTCACACGGTAGGCCCTACTTCCTGTTTTCACTGTCCAAGTTTACTTCCCAGAGAAAGAAAGGAAGAGGGAGATGAGAAATATGGCTCTCCAGGTGCCCCGCCGTAGCTTCTGTTATCATTCATTTTTCTGCTGTGCTGTCCGTGTTCGCTACAACACAGTAAATTACAGTGGCACAGATATGTAAGGAATGCATGATGAAGAAATAAGCCACTTGTGATGAAAGCTTTACTGTTTCTCCTGCAGTTCCTGTCAGCACCACTTCATAAAAACACTTTTCACAAGAAAAGAACTGAAGCAAGAATTACTGTGAAATTTCTCCATATCGTTGTGCTTGCCACACGTGGGATTATTAGCATTTATAACATATTCTTCTCTATCGACTGATGACGTTTCCTGGTCTCTTTCCAGTGTGTTTCCGGTGCTCTATTATTTGCAGAATGGTTTTAGGCTAAAACAGACACATTCATAATCTTTCCATATAATCAAAATAACCAAGTAATAATAATAAAAAAACAACCCCAAAAGACAAAAACAGTCTATTTGTTGTAGGATTTGTGCTAAATATATGTCATGCTAAACTATTAAGTGACTTTCAAGCAATTTGGTTTGTTGCAAAAGTTGGATGTGTAGCTATGATAAACCACATTTAAAATGTGGGTTTTCATATCTAAATGCTAACAGCTAAATACAGAACAAAAGTCTGAGGACGTGCCAGAACCTGTAGTGACACCTGAGCTTGGGGGCGGAAAAGAGGCATCTCACAAGTCTGGACACAAGTACTGATATCAGCATTAGCCTGAGAGAATGCTTCTGCACGGTTCTCTGCCCAACCATCTTCTAGTTAAAGTAGCAGTAGATCTCCAAAGCATAACAAAAGCAAGCATTACTAGTTAGCTGCTCAGCTGTATCTGATCCTGAAAAGTAAGTGCGAGGGGATTGTTCACTAGTAAAAGGATTGTGGATGGCACTGGGAGGATTAAAACATGGTGCTACCTATGTGTGGCTAACCTGCTGAATTGTTAACATTACATTAGCAGAACACAGAAATGTAAACATGGGCTCTCAGAACAGGAAAGGAAGAAAATCAACTGGAGATTTGATATATACCACACAGAGGTACTGCAGAGCTTATGTAACAGCCTGATGAAGTCTGTAAATCATAATTTGCAGTGTAGAGGTCAAGCATCTGTGGAATGTCTGCAACGTAAATCACCGGTGAGCTCCACACAACAGAATTAAACTTAGTAAGGCACCATCTACATTTCCTCATAAACAGGATGAGAGAAGAGAAAACACCCTGTTGTTCCATTCACACAAACACAGAGTGGACATTTATCAAGCTTTCAGCCAAACTCAAGGATTTGAGTGGCTTATGATGCTGTGATCAGCTACTTCTATATTACACAAATACATGTAATCGGTTTCTTTTGCTTTTCGTGGTCTTCCACTTAGCTTCTTATGTAACAGTTGGGCAAAGATGTCTGTAAACGTCTAGCCATCCAACTATTAATGCACATAATTAGGTGTAAACTCAGTATTCTGGATAGTGGCCCCACCCCAGAAAAAGCAGAGCAGATCAGTCAGGTAGAGATCAGAATCAGAATCAGAATACTTTATTGATCCCTGGGGGAAATTATTTTTTGTTACAGTGCTCCATTTTAAACCAACATTAAGACAAGACAGACAATACGCTAACTAAGAATAGTACAATATATACATATATATACATACATACATACATAAGTCACTTATAAATAAATATTTGGAAAAGAAACATGTGTAGTTGTAGCAGCAAACAGTGTGTTAAGTGGATGCGTTGTACAGGGAGATGGCCACAGGCAGGAATGATTTCCTGTGTCGTTCAGTGGTGCTTTTCGGTAATCTCAGTCTCTCACTGAACGAGCTCCTGTGACTGACCAGCATGTCATGGAGTGGGTGGGAGGTGTTATCCAACATTGTCTTTATCTTGGACAGCATCCGCCTCTCCGACACCACCTTGAGGGAGTCCAGCTCCATCCCCACAACATTGCTGGCCTTACGGATCAGTTTATTAAGTCTGTTGGCATCTGCGACCCTCAGCCTGCTCCCCCAGCATGCAACAGCATAGAGGATCGCACTGGCCACAACAGACTCATAGAAAATCCTCAGCATTTTCTGGCAGATGTTGAAGGACCTCAGTCGCCTCAAAAAATAGAGACGACTCTGGCCCTTCCTGTAAAGTGCTGTGGTGTTTTTAGCCCAGTCCAGTTTATTGTCAATGTGTACTCCAAGGTATTTATAGTCCTCCACAATGTCAACACTGACTGAGATGCACTGTAAAAAAGAAAAATCCTAAAAAAACAGTAATGTTCCGGCAGCTGGGGCGCCAAAATAATACCGTAAAATAACAGAAAATAACTTTCTCATAAAAATACGGTTATTTTCATTTTAATGTGATTAAACAATGAAATTACCTATAAACAAGGTCAATGAATCCGGCAATATGAATAATAATACTTAAATGTACAGAAATATGCAGTTAACAGTTGGTTTAAATGATAATAATAATGGATTGCATTTATATAGCGCTTTTCGAGACCCTCAAAGCGCTTTACAAATCCACTATTCATTCACTTGTTGGTGGAGGCAAGCTACAGTTGTAGCCACAGCTGCCCTGAGCCAGACTGACAGAAGCGAGGCTGCCATATCGCGCCATGGGCCCCCCTGGCCATCACCAGTAGGCGGTAGGTGAAGCGTCTTGCCCAAGGACACAACAACTGAAACTGTCCGAGCCGGGGCTCGAACTGGCAACCTTCCGATTACAAGACGAACTGCCAACGCTTGAGCCACGATCGCCCTAAATAACATTATTTGATGTAAAAAAAAAGTTTATAAGAATCATTTTATATATTTTTCCATAGCATTACATTTGAATTTAACAGTTCAATCTGTCAAATAACGGACAAATATTTGTGAAATTATGATACATTTGTGAATGTATTTTAACAATCTAAATATGCATATGTACAGACAAATATATTTAAAAAACAAGAAAATTCTGTTTTATTACATTTACAGTGATTTTATGTTGTTTTACATTTGAAATGTAAAATCACAGCCTATTTATGTAAATTTAATGATATTCTAGAAAAACTGTACAAAACTGTAAAATACACAGTAAAATACTTATATATTACTTTTTTTTTTTTTACAGTGTGGTGTACCAACTAGATATAACTATCAGTTTAATCAAAATATGATAACAGTTGTTGAGCTGTGAATCATGGCTAGAGCTGAGTCTCCTAAATTAAAAATTGTTGGCTTCCAAAGCGGTCGACTTCTTAAGTAAGGCAACATGATGTCCTGGGGAATAATAAATCATGTGTCTTGCTAGATTCAATAAAAGCTTCGGAAATGTTAACATGCTTTCGAAGCACAAGCAGCCATACAGGAATGTACCTACATATGCACAATGCAGTATATAACTGGAAAATTACTGCAAATTTTCATCTAGGTGACATTCTTAGTAAAAGTGCAAGATGATTCTTCTCATTAGTTTTTGCCTTCATGAAACTTCCCCTAGATGATTGTATCTCTGTGTTTATCTGTGCTGTGTTCCTGTACAAGTGTCAGTGAGTTTGTAGCTGTAGGTCTCTTTGAGGATACATGAAGCCACATGACTTCAGCTTGACTAAAGCTCATGTGATACCGTAAAGGCTTTGGGACAGTTTTCTCTCTCCCCTACGCCAGAGGAATGCATCTCAGTGTGATTAGGTTAAGATGAAGCTCATTAAGCTTCAGTTGACAACATGTGACATTAATAATTGAATCTTTGAATCAACCTCGTAGTCAGAGATAGACCACAAATTCTTGGAGGTATCCAAACTTCTTCGTCAGTTGCCCCCTTAGTCATTTGCGGATATTGTAAAAACAAAATAAAGCAAAATGAAAAATAAAAAGAGTATATTTACTACACCTTTGTCTTGATGTTTCGCCAAACCTAAGGTTTAGCAACTTATTAACTTATATATTATAAACTTGCAACAACATTTTTTGAATCCAGCAAAATGAATCCCTCTACCTGAAAGCATAGGCGCCATTAGAATGATACCGAAACCAATGTTTGGTCATTTAAAAATCTGATATATCGACCAATATTTTTTGAGTCTTAAACAGATTTTCCTAACGTGTGTTATGTATAGTTATTTATTTACTTATTTATGCTCTGCCCGACTCTGCTCGGATCAGCTGGGAAGTTGATCAATGTTGTCTGGTGGACTAACTATACAATATCAATATCTTTCTCCTGTCTTTAATTTTTCATTTGTAGGCCATCACAAATGGCCATACTGTCAGATCGGCAAGTAGTTAGTATCGACAGATAATATCAACCTGTTACTTGATATTACAGTATATAAGTACATAAAAGATGGACATTGCCTGTGAAAATGAAAAGTGGAGCCACTAGTGAAGCTTCTTAAACCATCTCTCTGACGGCCAGCATAGACTGTATTGTATATATACAACCTATATATTGTATATATATAGATGATATATATACATGACAAAACTCCCCTAGTGCTTACTACAGTTATGACTTTGGTAAACTCATTTGTGGTGAAATTATGGTCTCGGTCATTACTTGCGAGACTTCTTCAGTACATCATGTTTATTGTGTAAACTGTGGTTTGATTTACATTAGATGCAGATAAAAGGTATGCCAGTATCCCATTTCCAGTTACGATTCCACCAAAGCTAGTGTGTACTCCCTTTGTGTTAAAAGCAAAGCCCCCCCCCCCCCCCCCCCCCTCCCCCACTGTGATGGAGTGCTTGTTTATAGTGGCTCATCTGATTCTTGGAGTTTTTTGTCTAGTAGGGTGTTGACCTTACAATATAAATCACCTTGAAGTGACTGGTTTTGTGAAATGGCACTACATAAATAGAATAGAACTGAACTGAATTTTAGCTTCTTTTTTGTTTCTGTGCAACAGGAGAGGCATCTAAATAAACTATCCATCCATCCATTCGCTACCGCTTATCCTTTTCAGGGTCGCAGGAGCCAATCCCAGCTGTCATGGGGTGAGAGGCGGGGTACACCCTGGACAGGTCGCCAGTCTGTCGCAGGGCTAACACACAGGGACAGACAACCATTCATACTCACATTCACACCTAGTGGCAATTTGGATTTTCCAATTAACCTATCCCCACAAGCTGCATGTCTTTGGACGGTGGGGGGAAGCCGGAGTACCCGGAGGGAGCCCACGCAGACACGGGGAGAACATGCAAACTCCACACAGAAAGACCCCGGCCTGATGGTGGAATTGAACCTTCTTGCTGTGCGGCAACAATGCTAACCACCGTGCCACCGTGCTGCCCACTAAATAAACTATTAATTTTAAAATAACCACAGTGTTCACTCTGACATAGAATAGATACCCTGTTACCTATTTTCATATGGTGTCAGCATGGGTCTAGACTTTTGACAAACTGCTGTTTTATGTGGTTGAAAATGTCTAACATTCATCTTCTGTTGATCAAACAGAGATAAATCTTAAGTCACATGTTTCTGGGTATTTCTCATAGTAGTTTCTTCATCCAGAGCAGATGCAGACATCTTGAGTAATTCGGGGGGGTTTTTTCAACTTGTAAATTTACAAGTTAAGATGTTTGTCATGTGGTGTGTTCGAGGCCTTCAGTACAGGGCTGTGTTCTGCAGCCTGCTGTTTATAAAGGCCAAACAGCTCTAATATAAATCTTTAAGTGGAGCTAATGGTCGACTAATGCTTCAGGTATGTTTTGAATTAGCGTTGGCGGGCGAGGACAGTATGATATACTATGTGTGTACTGTGAATATGTGTGTGTGTGTGTTTGTGTGAAGTGTGTGCAAGATAACCCAGAGACAACCTTTTTTTTTAGCAACATGACAACATGTTCAAATAGATCACACAGTACAAGAGACCTGGAAGAACACCAAGACCGTAATATAGGCTGGTGCATACAAAACACTTTCTTGCAGACATTTGTGGCACAATGGATCTAAGTTGGAAAGCTGTGGTGTAATTGCTAATACTAATGCATAATTTGTGTCTTTTTCGCGTGATTTTTTGAATGTAGATGTATGTATGTGTTTTTGCGTGTGTGGGTGTGTGTGTGCAGTAGTAGTAGAAGCAGATGGGTGTGTGGGCGGTCTCTTCCTCTCTCCTCCACTCATGCTGAGAGTGAGAGAGCAATAAACACGAGTATTATCGAGAAGATGAACTTGTGCAGTGTAGTTGTGTTTTTCAGCTCTGTAATATTAATTTTCTTGTTGCTCCTCCCACAGTCAGTTTCCCCTCAAGGCACAAAGTCATAAGGATACATGCAACATATTCTGCAGATAACGTGTCTGTTAACACAGAACGCACAGTAAGGGCTTCGGGCAGTGGATGAGTTTTTTTTTCTTCAAGAGAAAGTGTCTGAATTTAATTAATTAAACTGCATTGAAAGAGTTTCGTTCAAAATCTTTTTTTTAGGTTGTTGCTGCTAAACACAATGGTATGCTAAACTAGTATTAATGCACAATGTACATTAAGTGTGAAGGATCTCTTTCAAGGGACATTTTTTACTAAATTATGTTCAGTGTTTGTCTGAGTTATATCATATTTATATTTTTGTTGACTTATAGGTACAGTCTTATAGACATCTAAAGTCTCAATAAACATGTCCAACAGAGCATCATCAGGTAAGTTATGATAACAAATTTTACCAGCTTAAGAAGCACTAAAATTAAGGATATTACCTCTCTCTTATTATTTTATTTTACTCAGATTTCCAGGTTCCCAAAACCATTTCAGTTATTTTGGCTTTTTTAAAGGCTAGTTTCTATTTTGATTTTAATTAATTGAAACATTTTTCTTTCACATCTAGTTTTCTTTTTAATAATTAAATTTTCAGTTACAACCGCATGTTACTGGGAGAACTTTGAATATACAGTACTTTGTTGTTCAATATGTACAATACCCCAAAAGATAACAGAAAGCGAGAAGAAATACAAACAAACAAACCCCCAAACAAAACTCAAATATAAAAATAAAATGTATAAGGGACATTCAGTGTACAGTTAACTACGATAGTGATGTAGAGATTTGGTATCAGGTCATGATAAGGTGATCATTTTAAATGTTTTAAATAGAAATGGCTGCCATGCCTTAAGAAATTTGGTGGTTGAAAAAACCTCATGAGGTCTGCAAGCCACTGTTCATGTGTGGGAGGAGCTTCCTGCTTCCATCTTAAAAGTGAAGCAAAGACAATAGAATTCGAAAAGTATTTTGAGAGAGTGACTTTGAGGTATCACTCCAAAGACAGCCTAAGAGCAGAAGGATCAAATTTAATGTTATATATCTCTGAAAGGGTATTAGATATAGACACCCAATAGTTATGAAGATTGGGGCACGTCCAAAAAGTATGAAGGAGTGACCCTGTTTCTGCTTTACATCTGTTACACAGGGGGTCAGCTCCCAGATAGAACTTGGCTATGTTTTCCTTGGAGATAGGTAATCGGTGTAGGACCTTGAATCGGAGGAGCCCATGCCTGGCACATATAGAAGAGGAGTGTACCCTGTGGAGAAAAGATTGCCAGAGTTCATCTGTTATATCCATCCCAAGGTCTTTCTTCCCCTGTGCCTCAAGGATGGAGAGAGAAGGAGACTGTAGATCTAATAATATAGTATAGATTTCTTTAATCGCCCCTCTCTTATGAATGTTTTTATTAATAATTTTATCCAAAGAAGTTTCCTCAGGTAATTCCAGAAATGAACGAAATTTTAAATAGCAGAAAAAATGCCGCCGAGGAATATTAAACTGCTTCAGGAGCTGCGTGAATGAGGCGAAAATTCCAGCTACAATAAGGTCCTTTCACATCTAGTTTTAGTTTTTAGATTCGTTTTGGTTAACTATAAAAACCCTGGTGTTTAAGTAGAAGTGACCAATATTGCCGGGTTGTATAGTTCTACATGTGGCGTACTGATCTGAATTTCATTCACACTATTAATTTATTGTGGACTTTGTAGTTGCCTAAAAATGATATATTAGCAGCCATTAGAGAAGAGGCCTGTATTACTACAACTAAGAACTAATTTTCTTGGCTCACTACTTTAAAACCAAGAAAATTATTTTTAACATTATTAATGTCACATTTATAAACTTACAAAGGTGAAGGAAATGCTAGTAATGCTAGCTACCGGATGTTAAAATAGGAGAGAAGGAATCCTGCAGACTGTTTTTTAACGATGTAACCAGTTGTGTCTTCCTTTTTTTTTAGAAAATATTGTTATTTTTTAAATATGAGAATCATTTTGCTTAGTTTGCTTCACTGCGCCTGTTTGTCATTGTGCTTCTTGTGTGATGGACTTCACTGAGGCAACTCAGGAACCAGGTGAGGCAAAGATAATGTTTTAACCCAACGACAGAGTAACTGGTGCCCCCGAGTTTGGAAGAATTATCCCAAATGGAGTTTGTTTCAAGTCTACATGTAACAGCTGTGTGTTGGAAATACTAAAGGTAATGAGCCAGATGTTGACTTGTTTTAAAAACAGTGGCAGCAGACATTACTGCTAAGTCAAAATCATAACAAGTCTTTTAAAGACTGGCTCTGAAGCCCTGTGCCAAATATTTAATTGTTGTTGACAGAGCCTGAGAGTGGAGCGTGTATTGTTTTAGCTGTGTTTTATTGTTTTCATGTCTTCTTTGTTGTTTTATGAGGACACAAGAGTTTTTATAAACTCCAAAGAAAAGAAGAAGTCAATGCAAACTCAAAAATTCAGAAGATATCGTGATACAAATGTTTGGAGATGCTGCCCAGCTCTAGTTATGAGTATTAGATTTTATGTACAGTATTTTATTTTCCTTTGATGTCTGCACCGGCATTTATTATCTCTGTTAAGTAAATGTCTTCAGATACATTTGTTAACATTTGGTTTGGACACTGAGGCGCTGTGTGGCAGTCAGTGGTAACTGTGAGTATAGTTGTCTCTGAATCTCCTTCCAGTATTGTCTGTCTCTTTCCCCACTTCTCTTCCTGCTCCCTTAGAGCGTCATCCACCCTGCCTCGAGTCAGTTGGAGGTTAATGCACATGTTTCTCCTCAATCTCTGTTTTTCTCTCTTCCGTTATTCCAGGCAATGATTTCTATCTCCATCTGTGAGAAACCACAACTGCTGCTTTTTGCACAGATGCACTTGCGTTCAAATGGTACATACAGATATTGTCAGAGAGGGCCTCTAAGGGATCTGCATAGGCACACTGAGAGTGATTTGGTTGTGGAAGTTGAGGTTCAGTGTGCCATTTTTTCTAACTTAATGCTTTAAAGTCTTATGCTGCAAAGACTAGTTTATGGCTGTGAAACATACAAACTAACATGCAGTATATTAAAATTCTGCACTGTCAGTCCAGCAGTTGCTGATATATTTGTGGAGGTGTGTGTGTGTTTTTGTGTGTGTGTGTGTGTGTGTGTGTGTGTGTGTGTGTGTGTGTGTGTGTGTGTGTGTGTGTGTGTGCGCGTGCGCGCGCGCTCACTAAATTTACCTGGTTGGTACAGTGTTTGTTTAAAGCCAGATAAAAGTGACAAACTAAAGGACCTCAGTTAACCAATCAGAGGAAGTATGCCTTACAGACTATATTTGCACAATCAAGTAATTTACGCTATAAATCAGTCCACAGCATGTAATGTGCACAATGTGGTGGCTGAGGTGAAAATTCTATTTAATTAAGTTCAGTTTTATCAGGAAGAAATCTCCAGCAGAACTAGGTTTAGGGAGGGGCTGCGGCATCTGCCGTAAACAGCGGTAGGTGAGGGGAGTTAGACAGGACAAAGGACACAAAGTGAAGGAAAGTCAGAGATTAATAACAAGTATTGATGTATAAGTATAGATGACTTAACCCTTGTATGGTGTTCGGGTCTGTGAGACCCGTGTTCAGTTTTTTTCAAAAGAAAAATTAAACAATTAATTATTTTTTCACGTGTAAATGTGTTGTGTCTTTCCACTCACTCCACTTGATTATAACTGATTTATTTATAACATTTTATATAAAAGAAAAACGAGAAGCACATTAATTCATAAATGTGATCTAACAAAGGTAAAGGGAAAAAATTAACCATGTTTGCTGTTCATATGTCTTGTAATTGGGATGAAGTAAACATCTGTTGAGTAATTTTTTTTCCAACAATATCTTTATTGCGTTTCAAAATTACATACAGAAATTGGAGTACTTCCACAGCAAAGGAAACATCCAGGGCAGCTAAATTATTGTATAACAGTCAATCGCCCTCCCTTGCAAATCAGACACTTATAAGATGTTAGAGAGCAACAGTTAAGTGGAAGTACAAACTATATCACCTGTAAATAATAACTTAGTCAAACAAAGGAAAAGGAAAACACAACCCCCCCCCCCCCCAAAAAAAAAAAAAAAAAAAAAATATATATATATATATATATATATATATATATATATATATATATATATATATATATATATATATATATATATATATATATATCTGATATAGATCAATGGGACCCTAAGAGCCTTCATCAGGAACTCAATGGGGATGTGGCGTACAACACTAGAGGCCAACTCCAAGCCCATAGCACAAGTTACCATCAAGTGCGGGATCTACCAAGGAGATGCTCTGTCCCCACTGCTGTTCTGCATAGGCCTGAACCCCCTCAGTGAGATCATTAACAAGACTGGCTACGGATACCGACTATGGAACGGAGCAGTTGTCAGCCACCTCCTGTACATGGATGACATCAAGCTGTATGCCAAGAGTGAACGAGACATCGATTCACTGATCCACACTACCAGGCTATACAGCAATGACATTGGAATGTCGTTCGGACTGGAGAAGTGTAGTCGGATGGTAACAAAGAGAGGGAAGGTAGTCAGAACTGAGGGGATTGAACTACCAGAAGGCAACATTGCAGACATAGAGGACAGTTACAAGTACCTGGGGATCCCGCAGGCAAATGGGAACCATGAAGAGGCCGCTAGAAGGGCTGCAACCACCAAGTACCTGCAGAGGGTCAGGCAAGTCCTGAGGAGTCAGCTGAATGGTAAGAACAAGATCCGGGCCATCAACACATACGCCCTGCCCGTGATCAGGTACCCTGCTGGGGTAATAGGCTGGCCAAAGGAGGAGATAGAAGCCACTGACATAAAGACAAGAAAGCTCCTGACCATGCATGGAGGGTTTCACCCCAAGTCCAGCACCCTGAGGCTGTACGCTAAGCGGAAGGAAGGGGGCCGGGGACTGGTGAGTGTCAGCACCA